>NC_049218.1:24508787-24658787 GCF_013347855.1 Anguilla anguilla | reverse complement strand
GGATCGGGCCTGCCCCACCCCCGCTGATCTCTGCGATGCCCTGCCAATCGAGAGCTGAGCCCATCTCCCCCTTTAACTGATCGCTGCGGGGTCTTACGCTGCCTCTATGTGCGTGGAGCACCCCCTGCTCTCCGAGCCGACCAGGGGACAGTCACACATCTATTCATGGACATGCCCCCCGGAGCGCCACCTACTGGTTTCCTCAGTGCCCATAGCCTAATTTATTTGTTTATTTATTTATGTCCATCATATTCAGTACAGGGCATGAGCTTATGGAATGGTATTCGCACAGGAAGTTAGGGTCATTATCACTGTATGATTTTTTTTATTTTTTTTAAAAACCTGACAGAATAAGGACACGTTACAGGATAAATGAGACACCTAGAGGAGAACTGAACGGTTTGATTTTTTAAGGAATAAAAAATATTGCATTAAAATGTATCAATGAATCATACTCAACCAGTGCATGCCAAAACAGAACTGTTGGAAAGGTATAATTTCATTGGAAGCAATTATGATGGCCATGAATAAATAATCGAACGCATCAATCAAAACGGTTCGTTTGTGAATGGCAGAGCGAATGCGTCAACAGCGAGAGGGCGAGAGCTGGTGGGAGAGTGTGAGAGAGAGAGAGCTGGTGGGAGAGAGACAGAGAGAGTGAGAGCTGGAGCTGGAGCTTTGTTTATTTACATCCTCTGTTTTCTCATTTCAGCTCCTTGTGTTATCAAACCGATGCTAATTCTATTAATTGACAGAGTAAGTTGTTGTGGTCCGGTCCCTAAAAAAAAAAAAAAAAGACAAAGAAGAAGAAAGAAAAACTGCCACTTGTGCATTGTACTGTTACCAGGCAACCACCACCAAGCATGTGTATTCCGTCCCCGCCGGCACAAAAGAGTGGGGTGAGGATAAAGGGGTTATTTGTCAGTTTAGTATTTACTCATTTTAATTAACATTTTTATTTTTTTGGGAAATGAGCTGTCGCGCAGGATGCGTGACTGAGAGCAGCACCCGAAATCCGTAGTGTAGCGTAGCTCAGGAAAGCTCTGCAAGTTTTGGGTTAACGACTGAAGACCAGAAATGGGTGCCATCCCGCCAGGAGAGCGGGGTGTGACAAGAATAATGAGGAGCAGAGCCGGTTTTTACTGAGGGACTGGTGTGAGTGCGTGTTTTTTTGGGGGGGGAGGGGGAGAGGGAGGGGGGCAGGAAAGAGAGAGGTAGAAGGAGCGAAAGAGGGTAGAGAAGAAGGAGGGAAGGATGAGAGGGAATTGGCCCCGGTCCCAGAGGCAGGGACTGTGAACTGGAATCTCCTTTTTTTTTTTTTTTGGTGAGGGAGACAAAGAAGTGGTAGAAGGGGAGCCAGAAAAGGCCCCCGGGGCCTGGCGGGCGGGGCGGGGTGACAGCTCTGTTTTATTTATCTGGCGGGGCGGGGCGTCTCGGCGGGGCGTCCTTGGCGGATGGCGGGAGCGCAGAAAGGGGCCATTGATGGAGATTTACAGGCGGCGGCGGCGGCGGGGGCTTCGCCGAGCCATCACTCAGTCCCCGAGCCGCCCCGGAGGGGGAGGACCCGCCGAGCGAGCCGCCGGAACTCGCCGGAGCGCCCCTCGTGGACCCCCCAGAGAACGCTGGGCGGGAAGAGCGTTTCCCGCATGCCTGCGTGATGCGGCTCGGCCCGATACCACACCGGCTCCAGGGCGAGCGTGTACAGGAAGCGTAACCACGCCGACGCAAAGCCACGGTTCATAGCGCGGTCCCTGGAGCCCCCGGTACCCCAACCCCCACCGCACTCGTCGCCCCCGCTTTTGTTCTGCCACGTGATTGGTCAGCTGTACCCCTCGCCCTGGCTCTCATTCTGCCATGCGATTGGTCGGCTGCACCCGTGGCCCCAGCTGTCACTCTGCCACGTGATTGGTCAGCTGTACCCCTCGCCCTGGCTCTCATTCTGCCATGCGATTGGTCGGCTGCACCCGTCGCCCCGGCTGTCATTCCGCCACGTGATTGGTCAGCTTGGTTCATTTTCTGTCGCACGGCTTGCAGGGTTCCGCCCCTCACTCGTCAGGCCGGTGTGATGTCACAATGACGTAGCTCGCCCTCGCCTCCGACTGTCCGACTCAGTTACCTACGCGGATAGCTGTCAAGTCCCTGTACTGTGGGCGTCAGTGTTACCTACTAGGGATGGGCATTAGTGCTTGAGCATTCAAGTGCTCGAAAGACCAGGACTGCTTGAGCACTATACACTATACAGGAGGGGGGGATTACTTGAAAATAAATTCAGGCAAATTGACCCGTTTAGCTTCATTCTTTATTTTTACGCGTCAGCTTTAGCAGTTTGTTATTCTTACTCTGCAGTCTAATTATATTTACACTACATTGCAGATGCAATGCTACTACTGCAGATGCTTTTATCCAAAGCAATGTACAAAAGTGCATATCAAGGTCATTGGAACAACTACAAAACGCAGGTTCGATAAGAATAACTCATGCTCATTTCGTACAGTTAGTCATAGCCAAGAACACAGGTATGTCAGATATATCAGGTGTCGTGACTTTAAAGTGGTGGTGGAGTTTTCAACATTGTCAGCCTCATGATACAAACCTGATCAACCCCAATGTTATTTGACCACTGTTGATCATTATAATATAGCCTACAATAAAAAAGCAGTACCAATACAGGCTATATAATTAAGGCTGGGTCTTTGTCGCAGAAAATATCGGTTAAAGTCTGTCGCGTTAAAGTTGCATAACATGCATAAATGTGGCAACAGTAACAGGTGTTACTGAAGTTTTCAAAAAGCAGTGGGATGTTGCTGCTATAGGAACAAATACCAGTAAGATACATCGATAGACCAGTGCAGGGCAGATTTAATAACTTTGGTCCATCGCAGAAAGAAAACATGCCTGTTTGCCTTTAACAACGTGAAAAACACACATTAGGCCTACCAAAACAATAAAACAGGGCTGAGCTACCGTGTGTCTGTTTTTATTGCTTTAGAGTTGGTTTTGGAACAGCATGTTGTACATTGCGAGGTTCGAGTCTTTGATGAAGCGCACTGCCACTGACGCGCTACCGTAACGGGGAGAGCAGAGCTCGGCAACAGTTCTGACTGACGTCTGACGGGCCGTCAAACATTTCATTCTCTCGCCATTTGGCGGTAATATGGTGAAAGTGCTACGGTAAGGATGACAGTTCCTGTTCAAACTGATGAAAAGTCACAGGAAGCAGTAAAAACGGAGGAAATCGTGGAAATGGTAGAACTGGCAAAAATGGAAATCCCCCCCCCCCCCCCCCCCCCGGGGCAAACGAGCCCTCAAACACTCCCCCAAGGTACTCGAGCACTAAAAATCATCAAAACGCCCACCCTACTACCTACACAGACAACCGTCAAGTCTCTGTGCTCCAGTTATCAGGGTTACCTACGCAGATGACTGTTGATTCTTTGTGCTCTGGGTGTCAGGGTTACCTACGCAGATGGTTGTCCAGTCCCTGTGCTCTGGGCGTCATGGTTACCTACACAGACGACTGTTCACTCCCTGTGCTCTAGGTGTCACGGTTCCCTATGCAGATGGTTGTCCATTCCCAGTGCTCTGGTCGTCATGGTTAGCTACCCAGATGACTGTCCAGTCCCTGTGCTCTGGGCGTCATGGTTACCTACACAGACGACTGTTCACTCCCTGTGCTCTAGGTGTCACGGTTCCCTATGCAGATGGTTGTCCAGTCCCAGTGCTCTGGTCGTCACGGTTACCTACACAGATGACTGTCCAGTCCCTGTGCTCTGGGCGTCATGGTTACCTACGCAGACGACTGTTCACTCCCTGTGCTCTAGATGTCATGGTTCCCTATGCAGATGGTTGTCCATTCCCAGTGCTCTGGTCATCACGGTTACCTACACAGATGACTGTCCAGTCCCTGTGCTCTGGGCGTCATGGTTACCTACACAGATGACTGTCCAGTCCCTGTGCTCTGGACGTCATGGTTACCTACGCAGACGACTGTTCACTCCCTGTGCTCTAGGTGTCACGGTTACCTACACAGATGACTGTCCAGTCCCTGTGCTCTGGGCGTCATGGTTACCTACGCAGACGACTGTTCACTCCCTGTGCTCTAGGTGTCATGGTTCCCTACGCAGATGGTTGTCCATTCCCTGTGCTCTGGTCGTCACGGTTACCTACACAGATGACTGTCCAGTCCCTGTGCTCTAGGTGTCATGGTTCCCTACGCAGATGGTTGTCCAGTCCCTGTGCTCTGGGTGTCATGGTTCCCTACGCAGATGGTTGTCCAGTCCCAGTGCTCTGGTCGTCACGGTTACCTACGCCGGTGACTGTCGACTTCCCGCGCTCGTGAGAGAAGCTAGTTTGGCGAAGCGGACGTCAGATCCCAGAGCCCCTACCAGCCGCCCTCCATCGACTGAGCTCTGCGCATTCATCCCGGCCATTTCGGTTCAGTGCTGAAATTTGATAGCCGCACGCGTGATGGATCACGCCGCATGAAACGCGGCTAAATAATGCAGCTTCCCAGCCGAGCTAAAAACGGATGGAAGGGAGGAGCGCATCTGGGCATTATGCAACCGGAAAAAAAAAAAACACGTTCCCCGTCACAAAGGAATCCTGGCGAAGGCGCTGACATCGTACGGAGCGGCCCCGGGAACCGCATAACTCACCGGTTACAAATCCCGGTAAATTCCGACACGCCCCTTCCTCCCGACTCTAAACGCACGGCGTGTCACCGAAGAATGAATCATGGGAAATCACGCACGCTACCGCTGAGGGATAATGGGAAATATACAAGCTATAACCGAAAACACCGAGAGAAATACAAATGCTAGAGCCGCGAGGATGTCTGGACCCCACCCAATGACTGAGATATTTATCAAAGCCATAAACAGATAACGCACTCCGCGCCGACTCGTTCACCATTTCTCTTCCCGCTTTTCGAGCCCGAAACAATCTTTAAATATTAATATCGTCGGCCACTGACCAAATGTGCATCCCTCGTTCATTCTGCGCATACCTCACCGAGTTGCCAGCAAGAGAACCAGTCAATTACAGTGATGGCATCCTCACTGGTGTTATCATTGGATATTATTTAGGTGTTAGACGCTAGATATCACATGTCATTATTTGTCATGCTACAGAAAAGATTTGAAAAACGAATTATTTTTTAAATAGTTATGGGAGTGGAGTTTGCATGTTCTGGGAGGTGTCGGAATGTACAAGGATATGGAAGTACAGAAACGTAATGCAATTCTTATGGTACCTAAAAAAAATGTTTTTAAATTGCTGATAATACCTACCTTGGTCATTCTTCTACTGGCACATGGGTTATAATACGCAATTTTCTTACAATCATACACTGCTTTAATCTTTTGGCAACCAGATATTCTGTAATCTAGCTATTGCTAATCTCGAGGCTTTATTTCTTTATACAGAATTACACACGCTAGGTCATCGCCTGTATTCACAAGGGTGAACAAACACGTCATTAACAAGTAAAAAGGTTCTGACAACATGAGGTGCGGGTGTTCGAAAACCGCCGGTCCTTGCTCCAGGTCAGGGTTGCCCAATCTTATCCAAAAAGGGGCTGTGTTGGGTGCAGCTTTTTGTTTTAGCCTAGCACTTTGATACCTCATTCAGCTAATCAACTAGTCCTGGTATTCAGCCAAGACCTGGACAAGCAGAAGCAGGTGTCTCGGTGCTGGGCTAAAACAAAAACCTGCACCCACACCGGCCCTTTTTTGGATAAAATTGGACACCCCCTGCCCTAGCAAGATCAGACACCCTTGCCCTAGCTCCTTAGCTGTTCCCACATCCCAATATTTGCCAAATTATTGCAGGGAGCCTCTAGCTGTGCTCTTGACCACAACTCATGAAATATTTAGTTTGAAAGCATCATGGTCACTGAATACATCTAATGGATTCTTTAAAAAAATAAAAATACATATATGTTTTGTCAGTTGTCTCTTGGCCGAATGGGGCTTCAGCTCAATGCTCTCTTTATGAGTGCAAGGACATCTGATTTTATGGATGAGCTGCATTTACGTGGAAGCTTTTTTTTCCGAGGTAATCCAATTTTATTGAAATGCATACACAAGAGGAACAGGAAGTATAATGTGATTAATGAACTAACCAAGATAGCAAAAGGAAAGATGTAATAAAGTGAGAAGCCTTTGTTATTCATTAAACAGAATTAATTAAGCCAACTGAATATTGAACTGCATTTATTATTAGAACAGGCCGGCAGTCCATGAATAGCTTCTTTGAAGTAAGCCAGGAGATCGGTAACTTGGGAAGACATTTAAATCGCACACTGATATTTTACAGTACCTTAAAAATGAAAATTTTTATGAAAATATGAAAGTGCATTTAAATATAATTATCATGAGCTCTCAAATGTATTAAAACCAGTTTGTAAAATGTTTTAGTTTCTGAAGGTTTTCTTTTAACCTTGCTCTGGAACATGATGAAGTAACCATGTCTACAAACAGGATATCTGTAAACCTTTTTAAGTTTATTTCTTGAATCTCTCTGTTGGAGTCATGCAGTGAAATCACATTTCATACATCCTTAAATTTCCAAGAACAAATAAAAAGGAACTCAGTCACCAGGAAAGATTTACTCATTAAAAAAAAATAAAAAATAGAACATTTCAGCATTCAGCCTAACTTTTGGGGAAAATGTTGTGTCTATTCTTATTTCCAATTTTAGCACCTTGCTTATAAGGTGAGGTACTAACTCACAAAGGTGACCTACAGTGAGGCAGAAACGCAAAGAAATACAGTATTAGTGAGCATGCATGCACACACACACACACAAGCACACGGTGCAGACACACACACACACACACACACACACACACACAGACCAGCGGTGTGGATTTATAAAGCATCTGCCCGTTCCCTCCAAGGGTTGGGCTGAGCAGTGGGGGGGCTCCTGGTCATATGGCGTGACCGAGACAAATTGGAAATCCTACAGCACGGCCTCCTCGCGCCTATTTTTTATTTTCTCGGGTGCTGCAGCTCCGCCGCTGAGAGGAAGCTGGGCGTGAGGACGCCCGCCCGCCCGCCTGCCCGCCCGCCGCGCGTGGAGAGCGAGCGGACGCTGAGGTCCCCCGCGCTGGGGAAACGCGTCGCTCCGGGCACCGCAGGCGGCGAGCGGCGGTCGGCCAACCCCCCGCCCCCCCCCGGAGGAGCGTGCCGCGCTGCTGTCGCATCACCGAACGCCGCGTGGGGCCCGGGCCAGAACCCGCGGAGGGGCTGGTGCGGGTCAGGCGCCAGGTCGGCACTCCGGGCCAGGCTAGGAGGACGCTCCAAGTCCCGCGACGTCTATGGTAATGAGGCGGAATCAGAGCGGGGGCCCCGGCCAACAGGGACAGTACGCCGTAGCACACTACTGACTCAACGGAGAGAGAGAGAGAAAGGACAGTACGCTGTAGCACACTGACTCAACGGAGGGAGAGAGAGAGAGAGAGAGAGGACAGTACGCCGTAGCACACTACTGACTCAACGAAGAGAGAGAGAGAGAGAGAGAGAGAGAGAGAGGACAGTACGCTGTAGCACACTGAGTCAACGAAGAGAGAGAGAGAGAGAGAGAGAGAGAGAGAGAGAAAGGACAGTATGCTGTAGCACACAGACTCAATGGGGAGAGAGAGAGAGAGAGGACAGTATGCCGTAGCACACTACTGACTCAACGAGAGAGAGAGAGGGAGAGGGAGATAGAGGAAGGGAAAGAGGTAGGAGTGGGAGAGATAGACATAGAGGAAGAGAGAGAGAGGGAGGGAGGGGGGAGAGAGAGAAAAGAAGAGGGAGACAGGAGAGAGAGAGAGAGAGAGAGAGAGCCAGCCGAGCGATTAAGACCCCTCCTCTCTGTACAGCATCAGGATGAAGTGCCACAGGTAATGCTAATTATAGAAGGAAAAGTAATGTAAAAAAAAAAATACCCCCAGAAAAACAGGTCGGAAAACCAGATGAGAAACACACAGCACTCCTGCCACACGACATACCGCAACCTTCCCCTGAATCGAAGCGCACGACCCCTGACATTCAAAAGCCCCGGAACTCTAACCAGTGTAAGCGCAGGCAGCGCATGCACCGCACGCAACGCATCGCATGCCCTGCGCATACGCAGCCGTACACGCGCAGCATGCGCAATGCGGCGAGGCGCGCGGAGCGCGGGGAATGCTAACGGCGGGCTGGCTCCGCTCTGAGAGCGCGGTGGAGCTGGGCGCCAGGACGGGCGCCAGGACGGGCGCAGCTGGCAGAAGGGCAGGCCGGTATTTGGGAGCGGCGCGGAGCCGCCCGAAGACGCTCGCGGCAGCCGGCAGGCTGTTCTCGTCTCCGCGCGTCAGGTCTCCGGGCCGGCCGGGCGGAGCGGGCCTGGGTCCGCCATTCGGGTGCGGCGGAATGCCGCACAACGCCACTCACGCATTCCAACGCGTTTAAGGGAAGCACTTATGGGCATTATGAGTAACGTTCACTGTGTGAACTGGACTTTGTGTTCTTGGCTATGAACAACTGTACAAAACGAGTATTGTAGCTTATCGAACCTGTGTTTTGTAGTTGTTCCACTGACCTTTGGTATGCACTTTTCTACGTTGCTTTGGATAAAAGGGTCTGCTAAATAAATGTAAAGTAATGGCACAGGAAACTGGTCTTTGGGAAGGTCGTTGGCTTCCTGCTCTCTGTTGCGCTATTCAACAAACGTAGGAAGTGGTTAACGTGCAGTTTCACCTGCTACGACCAAAATATGTTTTAAGGATTTCATAGAATTACAAAACACCCCCAAATATATTTGTGAATTAATGTACAGTAATAAGAATAAGAAGAATATCAACCACATCATTAAGCATTCCGTTAATGAAGCAATTAAACATTTTGTTTCCTATAACAAAATAACAACAAAAGAGTAAAAGTGAGGATAGCTGGTGAGCAGAGAGAATACAAAATAAATATCAGAAAAAGAAAGCAAAGATACGTTACACAACCGCTTGTTTAAAAATGAACGTGAAAAGTGTCCTGATTGGCCAGGGGATTTTACATCTTTACCACCCCTACAACTCATTACAAATTGAAATGCTGTCTTGGTTACCCTGTGCACCATATGCATTCGCCTATGCTCACTGGTATATTAAAATAGCAAATCTAATTTATATGCACAGCTTTATGATTCCTTGTTTGCTTTGTATACATGAAGTGGAGCCACATTTTATGTTGATAGCAGTTGTTAGTTTGGTGAGTTATGAAATGAAAATCTTTAACAGAACTGTGACTGCGTACAGTATACCTCTAATCCTTTTTTTTTCACTACACCATGAACATCTTTGCAATTAAGTGTACCAACTGCTCAGATTAACTGTTGCCTGGTGTACGCAAACTGCATTATCTCACACATATGCACGCGGCTATGCAGACCTCGAAAACGACTTTGGAGCGGTGATTTGCTTTAAATGAACACGCATTGGCTGGAATCGCTGATGATTTACGTACATTTTTGGCATTGTTTCTATTCCTTCCGTTAATAAAGCACAGCGTAATATTCAATATGTTACTTAATTCAAATGCCCCCCACGCCAGACTACACCTACACAGAGAGATCGAGAGAGAGAGAGAGAATTTATGGATAGAATACTGCTGTACCAGATAATTAACATAGCCCTCGCAAACACACCAGTACACACAGCCTGCTGACAGAACAACAATAAACACATTACCACCTAACTAACACGGTGTACATTTCCACTAATATGAACCAATTTCATCTCTCAAAGTGCCTCTCCATCAAAAACACACCAACATTTGAGTTTTAATTAAAGACACTATGCAGGATCTTTACCTTGAAAATATTATACAACAACCATGCTAATGTAAATCCAAGATGCACTGGCAATCTTTGTCTTTATGCACATTCGTCGAATGTGTGTGCTTGTATTTTTGGCTAGACCGCAACAGCGGGGCCAGCCCTACAAATGAGAATGTCTGTGACTGAGTGACTGAGTGATGAAGTTACACCATTGGTCAGCTGAGTTATGAAGTCACACCATTGGTCGGCCGGTCGAGCCATATACTAGGTTTTAACCCGGTCTTGTTCATTCAAAAATGAGTTTGGGATGTTGCTGGGCGTGGCTCTTTTCTGTATGGGGAGGGGTGAGTCTGAGGGTGTTTGTCGCTAGCTAGCTAGCTAGCGAAGCTGCCCAGATGCAGCAAAGCAAAAAAACAAGCCGACATGGCTCGTTCAAGAACTAGAGTCAACCTTGTAATTGCTTTTCCTCTGTGGCATCAGCTGAAGTTTGCCAAGGGGATGAGAAGCGAAGTGGAGTTGGCTTGTTTTCTGTTGGACCTGTAAGTAACCTTACCTGCAGGGTGAAGCTATCAACAATAAGGACTTCCGTGTCTGAAATTTTTAAAATAAAAGCCCCAGGGATAAAACCATTATTAAGTTCAGCATAATGGAATTATGGAATAATTCAGCCATAATTGAATCTACCTTCTTACTGTCACTCGCTGTTGCTCATTTCACGGTATTAATGTAACCTCTAGCTGCCCAGCTAGCAGCATCAGGCGGGGCATTTACGATGGGTGGAAGGCGGAGGAGGAGACTTCTTTGATTGTAAACACAGGACCACAGAAAGGCTAAAAAACCCTGTATAGTATGCCTGTATTATGCCTTTAAATCTGAAATAAATAAATAAGTAGTGGTAATTACTGTACAATTCCATCAGCCATTTACTAACAATTAAAGATCTTCACATTCTGTTCCACTCAGTTAGAACGGTGGAAAGGACAAGGACCCCTCCACAGCTCGGTTACGGGCAAAGTGGGGTCCCCTGACCCCCACAGACATGTAATTCACCCAGTCTGGCAAAGTGGGGTCCCCTGACCCCCCACAGACACGTAATTCACCCAGCCTATCAAAGTGGGGTCCCCTGACCCCCCACAGACACGTAATTCACCCAGCCTGTCAAAGTGGGGTCCCCTGAGTCCCCACAGACACGTAATTCACCCAGCCTGTCAAAGTGGGGTCCCCTGAGTCCCCACAGACACGTAATT
Organism: Anguilla anguilla; assembly: GCF_013347855.1. NCBI lineage: Eukaryota > Metazoa > Chordata > Actinopteri > Anguilliformes > Anguillidae > Anguilla > Anguilla anguilla. The sequence continues at coordinate 24,647,751 of NC_049218.1, read as the reverse complement.
CACCCAGCCTGTCAAAGTGGGGGGTCCTCTGACTCCTCACCATTATGCAGTTAACCCAGCAGGTCAAGAATGAGCTCAAAACCGGAACAACCCGCGCAGAACTATTCGCAACTGAGCGCTGCACCTGAACGCTGCGCCTGTACGCTGCGCCTGAACGCTGGCACCTCCGGTACTACCTGGCGCCAGACGAACACAACAGCTTTTATTCGCTGATATTTGAGAGCCCCCCCTCTTTCTTATTCCTCGACACGTAATCTCACATTCTGTAAGGTGGCAATCGCATTGGGCCTTTTCTTTGCGCAATTAAAAACCCATCGGTTTCAGGTGAACCGTTCTTCCTGGGTTCAAACGCAAAGCACGTCGCAAAAACTTCCAAACGCGGGATACGAAAAGTGATCTTATCAGCGCGCGAGTCGCATGAAATAGCAATGAAGTTATTAAAATGCCAGTTTGCAGAACTGTGGCAGAACTTGCTGCGCTTGCATATTAACCCGTCTCTGAAAAAGCATGCCCGTCGCTGAGTATTTATACTGCCTGGCGATAAGCCCTGTCACTGCTTCACAGGGCAGTGTACAAATGTATGTTTCTCAAAGTTGGCTTTCGCTGCTGTCAGATGAAAGTTTCATAAAGAACTGCACATCTAGTCCTACGGTTGTGTCTTATGTTGGAGGGAAGAAGCTTATGGTGTACACAGGGGTATGCGGTTGTTTATTCAGCAATAAAATCCCCTCAGTCTAATGCCTGACAGGTTCGAACCACACGCCCTCTACACCTCATATACAACACACCGCACGTCCTGACAAAACCTCTGAGCCTTTTCGCTGCCTCAAACATTCTATTCAGAAAGATTTGTGTGCGGCAAACGCGGCTTGTCTTCATAAATATATATTTATAAAAAAACTTTTCTAAATTATGGTACAGCTGTCACAAGGGCTCTGATTTGTAGGCCTGATGGCTCAGAGAGAGGAGAGACATCTGCCAATCCTTCTTGCCTGGCAGGAAGTGGTTTTGGCTCACAGCATTTCCATTTCTGTACACAACACTGTTCATAATTTATTAATTGTAAGGACAGGCAAGAAAACAGCTGCAAGTCATTCTCAGCAGAGCGGTTAGGCCAACCATGAAGTGCAACTAAAAGGTGCAGAGGCAAACTGAGAAACCACCCACACACCCACCCACCCACACACACACACACTCACACGGACACACACACACCCACACCATGGTACGCAAACACATTCATGATCTGTGAAACATGCAGACGGTAGTGTTATGGCTTGGGTCATGTATGGCTGCCACTGGAACTGACTCACTTCTCTTTGTTGATGACGTAACTGCTGACAACAGCAACGGCATTAATTCTGAAGTGTACAAAAACATCTTAATCTGCTCAGATCCAACCAAATGCCACAAAACTCATGGGATGGATGGCGCTTTACCTTGCAGCAAGACAATGACCCCAAACACAGTGCTAAAGCAATTTGGTTTTCAGGAGTTTTTCAGGGCCAAAAAGTTTAATGCTTTTGACTTGGCTCACTGAAGCCAATCACAGAACTTGAATCTAACTGAACATGCATTTAACTTATTGCAGACAAGAGTGAAGGCAAAAAGCCCCTGAAACAAAGAGGAATTGAAGTTGGCTGCAGCACAGGCCTGGCAGAGCATCACCAGAGAAGATACCCAGCATCTGCTTCAGGCATGCTCACATTATTTATGAATGAATTTATGAGACTAAAACAATGTATACGGCGACTAACCTATATATCAGGCTTCACATACAGTATAAGTCTCTATCCCCATTTCAGAACTGACTCAGAACTCCATTAGTTTAAAGGAGAAATCGCAAATTAAAATCTGTTTAGCTGCTATCCCTTTTTTCCATTGGTGCAATTCCCCCAAGGCGAAATAGCGAATAATTGCCTTTTTATTTTCAAATGCAGGGAAGCAGATCATGAAAAAAAAAAAAAAAAAAAAAAAAAAAAACATTTGAAATACAAATCGATTAACGTCAAGAAAATGACAGTCTTCGTCTGGGACATATCAGACAAAATGGCTTCGGTTCTCAAGGGAAAGGTGTTCAGGCGATAGCATTTTCTTTTTCCATCAGCTAAAGATGTTTCAAAAGAAAGCCAAACCAGTCAGCTACAATGAGATGTGATTAGAGCGTGTTCAAAGGATTTCATGATGTTGAAAAAAAAACTCAAATGATGACTTGTGTTTATGAAACGTTCACATTTAACATAAACGTTCACTGAACGACCAGTTTCATTTCAAAATTCATAATAATGCAATAGTGGAATAGACAGGCGGGGTCAAGGAGTTCTCTCTCAAGTAAAACCTTTTTTGTTTTTCAATCTGACGTACGAGTGCACGTTACTAAACAATAGACAAGCTCACAATTTAAAGAAGCAGAGCACAAAAGAGAAGGGTTTTCATCTGACAGCACAAGTAGTGACTCACTAAACCTCCCAGTTTATCGTTTCTTCCACATCCATTCTATTTCATTCATAGCAGGGTTTTTCTTTTTTTGGAGGGGGGGCGGGGGGGATTCTAGACTACTGTCAAGCAGAAAAACAGTGAAAAGTGAAGCGAAACAGTTTGATCATGGTCGGCTAGCTTAATGTTCAACAACGTTTCACAGCCATAGACCATAATGTAGTTGATGTGGTTCCTTACTGGGGGATTCAACAAGATACAAGTCAGAGAATGAAGTCTCAGGCCACAGAGCTGGATCATATATATACACAGCATCCAGTTTTTTTGGAAATAATCTTGTAAGAGCCAGGTTTTTCTTTTAAATGTCCACATAAACAAAAATCATAGATTGTAAAAATAAGGAAACCATGTCCATTTTCCTACCAGTCCACTTTTTTGACCTGCTTGGAAGTTTCCCACAATCACAAACTTGCATCAATTGAGTAATCCAAGGGAAAAAGAAAAAAATATGAATAAAAAAGATTCCCAAAAATTCCAATGTTCCAATGAATAGAAGAAAAAAAAAAACCCAAATCCGTATTGGCTCCAAATTAGCTCCTTTTCAAGATTATTTGAGAAAGCTGACATTTGAGGCCTGGTACAAACACCCTCAAAAAAAACACACAACAGCCATTTTCCATTGTTCTCCTCTTCTACTACCTGCTACACCTTTTTTTTAAAATGGAAGCCTGGGCGGGGCACAGTCTGCTCAGCCACGCCCTTCCTAACATTATTAAAGGCACAGGCAACCAAAACCTTTGTAGTCATACCCATTTACTAATGTGGAATATTTTGGCTTACTACAAGAAATCAGCTTAGTTTATTGTTACAATTATACAATTATACACAATTATCTTCATTTTCTGTTGCATGCATACTATGTACGGAATGCATTTTACAGGTGCACTCTGCAACGGCATTAGGACGGAACACGAGTGCTATTCAGATTATTTTGTCGAAATACCTTTGCTGGTCTTTAGGAAACAACAATCCAATGAAATTTGGTGACATTATGATGAAACAGCAACGCTACCTAGCTTGACCTATCATGTGTCCCTATTCAGAGAAATTACAGACACGGAATTCTGTTCACCCTTGCTTGACTCCGCCTACATGCCTGTGTAGCATCACGGACAGAATCTGTTACCAGTAGGGATTGATACATCACCATTAGAACTTCCAGTTAAGAATATACTAATCCCACATTTGGTATATATGTGTATTTATATTCCAGAATATTTTTTTATTCTCATGTTCCTCAGTTGAGCATTTTCCTTGTCTTCGGAGGGCATAATTGCTGCTTACAGCCGGATTTCGTTTGCGGATTATTTATTTATTTTGGAGACGGCGGGGCGTAGGCTGTGCCGAGCCCCTGCTCCGCGCGTTAGCGTCTCCGCCGTCGGGGGGGGGGAGAGCTCCTGAAATAAAACCGCGTCGGAGGGAGGGGGCTCGCGGTCGCCCGAGAACGGCGCTCGCGGCTAACTAGCGCTCACGCGCGGCGAACCCCCACCGCCCCACCCGCCCTCCCGCCCCGGCGGCAGGGGAGACCCAGCCGAGCAGAACGCCGCTGCTTCTCCCTCCCCGTACAAACGCCCCGGCAGCTGGAAGCCTCCGTGCCCCCCCGGGGGTCTACGGCCCCAGGCCTCGCACCTGACAGCCTGGCCAAAGCAGACAGCTTCCAAAAACGCTCATCGGAAAACAGATACAAATAATAGCTCTTTCTCCAATGTCTAAATAACAGTACTGGGCATCCGACTTGTTCGCTTTTCCGATAGGTAAGAGGTGAGGATCAAAACGTGGATGCGTTCAGGGCGTAAATCATAAACAGTCGCATCCTCTGGATGACCTCCATCACGCCGAACTAAAGCACTGACCCCGTGCCATTTTATTTATATGGCCGTGACATAAAATGGTCGGCTAAACTGAGGAGATTTATCGGAGAGAGCCTGCAACCACGTTCAATTACTGTCGTGGTTGTGCGATCATAAAAACGGACCCTGTTAATATCTGTTTTTCTTCTTAATTTCTCTTCTCATTTTACAAAACTATTTATTGTCTTTTTACTAGATACATATTCTCCACTAAAATACGTAACTCTGGGCCAGATCCACCACAAGAGATCCCACTGCAAAATCGGACTGGACCAGAAGCCCACCAGAGCCCAAGATTCCCAATGCTTTGTGACCCTCCGTCGGAAAACGAGCCGTATCATAATTGCGTTTCCAGTGGAAAGCCAGCCTCGGTACTGACGTTGAGGGCGTTCCCTCACAGCACGCAGTGATCTGAACTGTAAATACTCCGCACATCCTGACCTGCGAAGTGAGTTATGCACCCAGACAGGCTTCCGGGGTGCAGGAAATGGTGAAGACGAGGAGAAGGCCTTTCGCAGTAAGAAAAGACATGGAAAAAAAGAGAGAAAAACTCTGCAGCTCACTTTGGACGTGGGGATTTGAAAACGCATTTGAGATGAGAGATCAGCCGGGGTAGATATTCAATGCCTGCCATGTCATTTTGCCAAACCTGCGTTGAAAAGGACATCAGAATTTTGATGGAAACCAGCACTGACAGGGTGATTTTTGGGTGATTTTTGTCAAGTATTGTTCAGACTGTTTACCACCGAAGAAAGATACTCCGAACACAAATTCTACCAATTTTCCAAATTGCTCAAACAGAATCCTTGCCATCCTGTCTCACCCAAATATAATTTTCCTGAAGAGCTTTTCTAAAAATAAATAAATAAAAAAAACAACAAAATGCTTAGTAATCCTCCCCTTTCAATGATTACTTAAGTTAGAATGCACCAGAATAAACAACTGCTTCTGGCATTATAAGTAAAGTTTATACACAAAGCCCAATGTTTATTTTTATTTATGTAAATTATGAAGTTTAATACTCACAAATGGATGGTAAATATTTTGAGGAGAATCAGCTGGGCTCAAGCTGACTTGAGCGGTTGTAAAAGAAGCCAACATAATGAAGCTATTTCAAAAAATCACTGCCCAGGGATGGACACCAAGCCTGTGTCCGAAACAGCTTCCTTGCCTACTATTGAGTATGCAAATTGAGTATACAGGTCAGGATGAGAAAGTAGGCAAAAATTCTCTAAATTCAGTGTATTTAAAATCCCCAGAAGATTTTTATTTCCAGAGTTTCTCTGAGAGTATTCAGGAGCACACTTTTCAGGAAGTAAACCATAATTTTTAGGAGGTCCGATAAATCAAAGAGGAAGAGATGGAGCCATCTTTGGGTCCCATAAATCAGAGAGGAAGAGGCGGGGCCTATTTATTACAAAGGCAGGACGTCTTACAACACTTCCGCGGTACCTTTGGAAAATAGTACGGAGGATGTTTTTTGCATACTGCCCACTGCGTACTAAAAACTACAGCAGGCAGTATGTTTAGTAGACAATATTCTGAGGGTACTGAAGTTAGGAGGCTGATTCGGGCATGGCCCAAGATTGCAAATCTGAGATACAGATCTCACTGGGGATCCCCTCAGTGAAGAGAGCAAGGGAAGAGAGGGCATATTTGGAGGATTTAAAGGGGACCAGTGTTTTTACCATCTTAATGGTCTGTGTACATGTAGGTGTACTGCTCTAATAACAACAACAGCAATGATAATAATAATTCACAGTGGAATAAAAAAGATGATACAGTACATAAACAATGAGGATAAATGAACCCATTTATGCTTCTCTATATTTCTGCAAGATTCATATTTGCAACTGACAGTCTGAGGTTTGCCATCTGCATGTTTTTTTTACCAAACATGTTTAACCAATAAATCAGGAAATTCACTGGTGAATTTTTATTGGTTTTTTTTTGTATTTTATTTATCCAGAGACAGAGAAAGCGAGGCAAAAAATATACATATATTTTCGAGGGTTGTGTGAGACTTAAATTACTATGAGTTTGTTCCGGAACCCCAACCACAGTCACAGGGCAAAGTGATTCACCACCTAACACTGACTCACCACCTTGCTACCTCACATGAGTATTATTAGATTAGGCCCTTTCCCCAAAGGCGTCTATCCTGTAAGAACCTAGCTGTCATATAGCAGGAGATCAGCTCCACATCACCGATCGTTTGCCTGCCCTTAAACAAGGCAGAATGCAGCACAGCAAACACCGTTTCGCGCCAATCTAGTAATCCGGCATCACCGCGAACTCAGCCCCCCTGCTCCCCGGGCCTAACCTCTGCCATCAACAGCTGCTGGTGTGGGAAATGACTAGTCCTCTTCATTAACGAACCTTTTCTCGTCTACTTAGTAGTGCTTCACCAGTAACCAGTTCTGCAGTCAATACACCTCAGAGGAGTGTTTCAAAATGGCAGCCAGGGAGAAATTAGATTACCGAGGGTGGCAGGCTCACTGGAGGGCATTCAGTGGAATGGAAAATCAAGAGTGAAAATCACTTCACAGGATTCCGGAGCGGAGATGTGTGTTTTAGGAGTTCAGCGTAAAATGAGCACAGAGTCTTAACTGCACTTCTGTGGGGGCTCCCGGTATTAGTGTAAGGATTAAATCAGATTAAATCACAATTAAAAGTGAACTTTGACCCTCTGGTCAGCTCTGATGTCATTTTCCCTAGCCACATAATTACTGCACAAGGTAGATATTGAATGGATAAATAAACAGTTATTATCATTATTATTATTATTATTATTATTATTATTATGGGGGGCGGGGGGGGGGGAATGCTGCTGCTCTTATTATACAGTTTTTTTTCCTAATTGGAATCCCAGGTCGTATGTGTATATCAGAATTGTTACAGAATTGCAATTTCCTCTTTAAACTCAGGAGAGCACATGCACCGACAAGTCTATCTCTGAAACACGTTCGGCCAGCTGCCGCTCCTCCTCTTCAGCCTTTAGCCCCCCGGCCGAGCCGCGCAGTCGCCGCACCGGAGGACCGACTCACGCCCCTGGCACGGGCTAAACCCAGGTCTACCAGCGCAGCCTCCAATGCGGAGAGAGACGAGGACTAGCGCTTTCACCGAACGCCCCACCCAGAGGCCCTCGCTTCGCTGTGTTGGTGGGGGGGGAGAAAAAAAAAAAACAATAAAAAAATCTAATGAAAAATAAACTGCGCTCCGCCCTCAGCGAGCGGCCCGAAGCAAGCTGAAGCCGGAAGATAATGCAGTGTTCGTTCCGGGCATAATTAGCAGCGCCGTCTTTATGTTCAAATAAACGCACAGAATCAAAGCGCATTGTCCGCGTACCGCCGCGTGTTCTCTCTCGCTTTTATCTGAATTGATTTAGCCTTTCATTCCCACCGCGGATTCCTGATTGAACCCAGTTGTTGAGGCGCCGTTTCAGACAAAAGCGCAGCGCAACCGAACAATGGTATTTTGCCAGATATTTCAATGACTGTCTCCATATCATCTAGCGCGCCGAAGCATTCTTCCTGCCAAATGACAAGAAGCACTCTCACACTTACTGCTAATCTTGCTATCCACCCCTTCCCACTTTTGTCACCACAAACCAGAGAAGAAAGCTGCAATTATTGCACTTCAATCACTGCTGACACAACAAGGAATCTGCCAAGCTCTCTACTACTGTGCTGAGAGCAACACAAGATGGTGCAGGACCGACTCTGTGACAACACTTCTAAACAAGACTAATGTTCTCTCTCCCACTTTTAGTGACAGTTTGCTGGTGTCACCAGAAGGGAGGCGAGGGAGACACATAAAGGGGGCAGAAAATGTTGGGCACTTCAGTGTTATTACGCTGCGACATTACCCCCGCTTCAGAATCATCACTGTGTGACATTTCCCCTGACTGCCGCATCATCATTCCGTGACATTTCCCCTGACTGCCGCATCATCACTGTGTGACATTTCCCCAGACATCGGCATCATCAGTGTGTGACATTTCCCCTGACTGCTGCATCATCACTCTGCGACATTATCCCTGACTGCTGCATCATCACTCTGTGACATTTCCCCTGACATCAGCATCATCACTCTGCGACATTACCCCTGACTGCTGCATCATCACTCTACGACATTTCCCCGACTTCAGCATCATCATTCTGCGACATTATCCCTGACTTCTGCATCATCACTCTGCGACATTTCCCCTGACAACAGCGTCATCATTCCGTGACATTTCCCCTGACATCAGCATCATCACTCTGCGATATAACCCCCAACTTCAGTATCTTCGTACTATGACATTACCCTTGACCCTTTGGCATCCTCACACATCAAAGGAGTATGGAAGACAACTAATAAAGTGCATTCTGAAAAGTACACATTCAAGCAGAAAACGGAGGTAGGACGATGACTGGATTACCTCTCCCCATGAGTTCCACTGAACTCTGACCTCTTCTTTAGTGGGCAAGCGTCCAGCACGTTTATGACATTTTTGATTGGAAAGAACATTCCAGATTCAAGGCATAAAATTCCTTTCAAGATAAATGGCTTCTGTGTGCTGTGAGGAAGAGCCAGGTACCATATGCAGTGCTGTAACCATGAGCCACACAAACTTGCAGGAATCTTTCCGTGGTGGTAAAGAGGCACATACCATCTGTTATTGCATTTTAAAATGTATAAACACCGTTTACCATGATTTTATAGCATTGCCATGACCACCAAATTGTGTTGTTTGATGGAAAAATAATCAGATAACAATGAACAAACCAGTCTGACTTGAAGGTCTAAAGAAAGCAAATGTAAATATGTTCGGATGCTGCACACCTCCGCCATTTTGAAATTTCAGCTTCTGTCATCTGACCAGAGCTATAGAATTCCCAGACTCATGTTCCCCTCTGAGATACACTTTGCCTACTTTGCGGGATTCAGCACCATATTATCAGTTAATACGCTTGAGTGAGCATGTTTATTTTGTTGATTTTCATTGATTGCCCCTCTGAGATATGAAATATTGACTTGAACAAACTAAACTTGAAACCATGCAAGTAAAAATGGGTAAAAAAGTGACATTATATAGATTTATCAAGATACTGCCAGTAATTGTTTTGTGTGGGAAGGTCATGCATTACATGAAATTGAAAACAAACCTATAAAAAGGCATTTATTAACTATATAATTTCAGTTCAATGTCTTGTTTAGCAGCATGGACATAAAAGCAAAACCCACTTCTAAATCCATACCAGATGTTACATTGTGTATGTCATTGGTCCCACTATACTACAGGGTGCGCTTTAGGGAAGAATGAAACTAGTAGGAAACACTTAAGCACTAAAACTGCTGCCATTATTGCTGTGGAGACTAGTAGGAGATTCATCCTGCCCTGAGTGATTCTCTCTGCACACACAGTGATGCTCACCCTGCCAAATCATCCTGAAGAGTCAAGGGGGAAAGCCTCCTCTAGCCTTTTCAGCAAGTAATAATAATGTAATCAATAATAATACAAGTTTGTATCAATATGCATGTGCTTCACAAAGCAGGTTTTCATGTGTTCCAAAATGCAATGCGCTTCAAGGTAGCCCCACAGTAAGGTGTCTGACAAGTCCTCATTTGAAATATGGACAGTAGCAGTATACTTAAGAGTTCCTGGACAGTCCAGTCAAGACATAACAAAATTAAAAAAATAAAAAAATTAATTAAAAAAACTTGTAGAGTCTACAGATTTTCTCCTTCTAGTGCTCTAATATGGTCCCAGTGTAGAGTTGGAGAGACACTACGTGTACTGGTGCACCAACACCATCGACACAATCACTCCCCCCATTTGGCTGAAGCGTTGAGCATTCTGAAACATTTTGCATGCTGAAAGGCTGCTCCCTTCCTTTTTTCCCCCCTTCCCCTGCAAGCCTGTTCTGATCAGAGCTGTGGTTGCCATAGAAACCAGAATCCTTAGGAGGCATGTGATCTCGCTCAAGATCTCCTGCAGTACCATCTGGGCAAGAGAGGGGGCGGTGTTTGACACCCACAGCAGCACAGAGAGCAGGATAAAAGGGTCGACACAGAAGCCACCCTATGCCCTCAATCATCTCCTCCTTAAAAACACAAATGTGCTGCTATGCAACATGACAAACCACAGGAAATCTTTGATACAATATGTTGTTTGTCCCCTAAAAGCAAGTGTGTGGTGTCTGAAGTACGGAACCGGATAATCAGGTTTGATTTCAGCTTTTCAAGAGCAGTGACTGCAGTCCTCTGTGGAGGTATGGAACATTTAGTACGCTTCTTATGTGTTTCTGTGCGTGTGTGCGTGTGTGTGTGTGTGTGTGCGTGCATGTGTGTCTGAAGGCGTGTGTGTTTATGTGTGTGTGTCTGTGCGTGTGTGTGCATGTGTGTGTGTGTGTGTGTGTGTGTGCATATGCACGTGCGTTTATGTGTGTGAGGGTGAGGGTGCATGCAGTAGGGGTAATCAGGTTTCAAGATTATTAACATGTCCATATCAAATTTAAATGACAAAAAAACTGCTACATTTTGAATTACATGAACCCAGTACAGAACATCACATGTTATCTCGAGGTTATGATTTTGTAATTATACCTCTGACATTCACAGATGAGACTGTCAAGCTGGTGAGGGAATGCACTGCCTAATTGCGTGACTGATTATTGGATGGCAGAAGAGAATAAAGCTAATAACAATCTGAAATGGTGCTATTCATTTTTATCAACATCAACGACTCGGTTCATTTGGGATTCAGTCACAACACAGAAAGTGAAGATCACATGACTATTTTTTGGTTTGAGAGCCACAAAATCAAAGCTTTCGGGTGAAGAAAAAAAAGACATGCGTCAGAATGAGTAAACCTCCACCAAGCTCAGGAAGAACAGAACAAATAGCAAATTCATACAGTGATTTTGTGCAAATTAAAATGTGCCATTAAAATGCAGATCCAATTCAGACCAAAAAAAGTATAATAGGCTTAGCAAAATGAATGTAGATTACAGAAATTTAATTTCTAATTCATTGCTGAATAATTGTCTAAAGATTTGCATTAATAGCCACTGTTTGCCCATTGAAATAACCATTTTCATAGCCATAATTTCGTACTTGATACTCTGGTTTCCTTTATGTATGCGCTTTAAATTAACGTCTGTTCTGATGCACGTAGAGGAATCAGGCTTTCAGTTAATTCAAAACTAATAAAATGTCACACTATCCACCCCTAGTGACGCGTGCTTTGACGATTACGATTGCAGCCTGCCTGTGTAGGAATTTAGTCAATTTATTCGTCCTAATGAACCTTCAGACGCAGTGTATAACCGCTTCGGAACGCGTCCGCGTGTTCGTCCCGTCATCGCCCATCAGAATCTCGCAGGGAACGCACAGAGGACTCAAATTTGAAGCCGGGTGGACCGTGACATATTTCCGCTAAGTCGGATGTGTCGCAAGAGCTCTCAGTACCGAGGAACGACTTGCACGGCGCATACTAAAAGCTCATCTGGACACATCTCCGCAGTCATGAAAGAAGAAAGAAAAAAAAAACGAAATAAAAGACGTGAAGTTGTACTGTTGCACCTGCATGAGCAGAAGGACTTGTGTGTAATCGGATCACATACAGTATATGGGATAATGATTGGACACAGACTGCTTCACACTCTCACACTCAATAAACAAAAACAAATATACAAATTGCCAATATCTCTCGGCGACATTGTCTGACACTTTTTAATACACATTTGTTTTTAAATCACTACGACCACAGGGCTCAAGGATCAGTCTACACTATAGCACCACGATTCTTCAGTGCCCAAGCCCAAGAACCCTGACCAAGTTTTGGTTTTTACCTACATAGCGAGGACCCTGGTGTTATCAATTTGTCTTTCAATGTTTTGCAGTATAAAGACATCCAGCTTGAGTTCACCATGTGTTCTAATGCCCTTCTGTCCATCGTCGCTCTCCATTATTTAGCAATTTTCTTCAACGAGGGTTGCCTTGTGGATCAATTTACATGTTCATAAAAAATGTGACATAAAAGGACAGTTGCATTGCATGCCGACAGTCAATGACAACAGTGACACAACTAAGCAAACAAAAGAGCTTTAGTGAGACTGAAAAATGATAGCAGATTAGGAACAGAATAGCTGTGATGGGTGATAGCAACTGACAGCAATAAAGCAAATAAGACAAAAATGATGATGGTGTAGGGATGACTGAATTTCTAATAAATAGCAGTAAAATAACATGAAAGTCACAGAAATGCTTTTTTTCCTGATATACGATAAAGGCTTTTACTTGAAATTTGCTGATGTAGGGATTGTTAGCTTTAAAATAAAAGCAAGTCAACTTAAATAATCAAATAAAAACAAACACTTTTTTCCGATAAAAGAGTCTTTGAAAATTAACTGAACAAAAATCAAACAATAAATATCATATGGGGGGAAAAATAAAAGAAAAAGATGCTTATGTTTCAATTTGAATTAAAACAGAAACTGAAATTACCCCCTGACATTGTGGAATCAATTTTAATTCATTTGGTAAATTATACCAAAATGAGAAAGTGGCTCCCTGGTAATAAGTCCATGTTTGCTGAAAGCACAAATCTTGGGAAATTAGCATTCTAACATTACAAAGTTGGCTATAGCAGCCTCCAATCTTTTGGGAAGGCTTTCCAGTCGATTTTGGAACATGGCTGCGGGCATTCGCTTCCATTCAGCTACAAGAACATTAGTGAGCACTGATGTTGGGCATAAGGCCTGGCTCACAGTCAGAATTCCAACTGACCCCAAAGGTGTTAGATGGGGTAGAGTTCAGGGCTCTGTGCAAGTCATTTAAGTTCTTCCACACCAAACTCAGCAAACCATTTCTACATGGACCTCATTGTGTGCCCAGGGGCATTGTCAAGCTGAAACAGGAAAGGGCCTTCCCCAAACTGTTGCCACAAAGTTGGAAGCACATAATTATCCAGAATGTCATTGTATGCTGTAGCATTAAGATTTCCCTTCAATGGAACTAAGGGGCCAAGCCCAAACCATAAAAAACAGCCCCAGACCATTATTCCTCCTCCACAAAGCTTTACAGTTGGCACTATGCATTTAGACAGGTAGTGTTCTCCTGGCATTTGCCAAACCCAGATTTGTGCGTCAGACTGCCAGACAGTGAAGCAGTGACGCATGATTCATCACTCCAGAGAAAGCACTTCCACTGCTCCAGAGTCCAGTGGTGGTGTTTCTTTACACACTCCAGCCGACAATGGCATTGCGCACAATGATCTTAGACTTGTGTACGGTCGCTCGCTCATGGAATCCCATTTCACCAAATTCCAGACGAACAGTTTGTGTGCTGACGTTGCTTCCACAGGCAGTCTGGAACTTGGTAGTGAGTGTTGCAACTGAGGACAGACTATTTTTACACGCTACGCGCCTCAGCACTCAGTGGTCCTGTTCTGTGAGCTTGAGTGGCCTACCGCTTTGTGGCTGAGCTCCTGTTGCTCCTTGACGTTTCCACTTCACAATAACAGCACTTGCAGTAGACCGGGGCAGCTCTAGCAGGGCAGAACTTTGACAAACTGACTTGTTGGAAAGGTGGCATCCTATGGCTGTGCCACGTTGAAAGTCACTGAGCTGTTCAATATGGCCAATTCTACTGCCAATGTTTGTCTATGGAGATTGCATAAAATCAAGCATGTAGTATATTTGATTTTATGCAATTGTTAGCAATGAATGAGTGCGCCTGAAGTAGCTGAACCCACTAATTAGAAGGGGTGTCCACATACTTTTGGCCATGCAGTGTATGCATGTATGCACATAGGCATACATGGTAGGTGCCCTCCCCCTCACTGAAAGTATTTTTGCAAAAATCACCCCTAAAAGTTCATAACAATGAGACTTAGAATGTTCATCTTGGTGATGTCTTAGATGGAAGAAAAAAAACAATGGAACAAAGAATGACTTGGATAATTAAAATAAAACAGAACTGAACTCCCAAGCTGGAAAATTGTTTGAATACTAACAAAGCTCAAAGATGACTAATGTACAAAACCAAAAAATTGACTGGAGATGTATAATAATAAATTAAACTTTGCTGATTCAAAAAATGCAAACTTTTTAATAGGTGTGCATTTTTTAGAAGACGCAATAAATATACCAAAGCCCCCATTTCCATTGCACAAAACTGCTCTGGAACCATCCATACCTGGAACTATCGTGAAAATCGGTCTTTATCGGGAACCTGGTTTCTGTTTCCATTGAACTTCGAGAAATATAACAATGAGAATTTGGAAGGAAGTGAAAAAATAAATAGATACTTGTTTTACAAAGTCTAACTTTCCATAATAAACAGAATTTATGTAAATACCGTAAGTTGCTATTTCCAAACATGAGGCTGACATGGAAGGTCCAGCGAGCTTCACAGGCAGGCAACATTCACGGACCACGGAGGGAGAGTGAAATCTGGCTTTGATGACTTTTCGGAAAAACTAGGCAGTAGCATTGCATTGCAAGCATTGCTTTGCTAATATCCCTGATTTAACAGAAGGTGTAGCTACGGGTTCACATTTTGTCCCCTGCAGTTCTACTGCTGTGGTGTTATGGTCATCTAATGCACCAAATAAACCAATGTGTTAAATGTGTTAACATTAGCTAGCTATGAAGAAATCTCTGTACATCATGTACACCATGAAGTACACCATGTACACTCAGTATTCTTTTTGTAGCCTAATCAAAGAAAGACAAACTTTTTTCCTCCCCACTATCATTTACGATTGTGATTACTAACTAGTAGCAAATGTGACAAAAATATGCGTATGCTCATACTATAAAAACATGTTTTAACTTCCCTGGAATAATATTTAAACCAGCCATGGCATAATGTCTTAATAAATGATTTATATGTTTTCTGGACACACAGTACTTTTAATTCCTCACCTCCTTTCCTCCACTCCCCCACTACCACTCATCTCCTACCCAAAAGTATGTGGAGGAAAGGAGGGGAGGAGATAAATGGACGAAAGGAGAGAATGAAGAGGCGTGAAGACAATGGGACAGCTTATCTGCTTCTCGGTCATCAATGCCGACGCAGGCTATTGATGAAATAGCCTTGTCATTAGCGTTATTTTTTGCCAAGAGCACAAACAGTCTCACAGCTAATCACAGAGCTTGCAAGTGGTCAGCCCAATTAAAACGACAAAATAGCTTGTAAATGTCATGTATAGCAGCCTGTACAAAGCTCATGACGAGACACCTGTACTTTCAGTACTATCAGGAGTACTATCAGTCACTTGCATTCTGATTTTAGGATGTTCATTGTCAATTTTATAATCTATATATAGTAATGCCAGCTGTATTTAAATGATTTTCATATATTCACTTGAAGAACATCCTTGCTCGCAACATCCTTTTTATCACTGGTGTTGTACCCTACACAACACAATCATAATTTTGTTTCTCAATTCAATCTGCACAGATAGGCAAAAGCAGCGAAGGTTAAGCAAAGGATAATCCCCGACGAGGAGGTCAGCTATCGATAAATAATGACCGCTGCAGAGATAACACTGCAAGAAGGCGACCCAGCGCTATGGGTCTGAAAGGTGTGTAGCTGTGGAAAAGCCACTACTGACAAAAGAAATTAAAGAAGAGAGAAGAAGATTTTCACTAGTACACCAAAACTGGACACGTGACATGTGGAGTAAGGTTTTATGGACTGATGAGTCTAAATTTGAGATTTTCGGAAGCAAGTGAAGGCAATATGTACCCTGTGGAAACAATTTGAGATTCTCGGACGTATGTCTACAACCATCGGTCAGGCATGGTGGAGGATCAGTGCAAGTTTGGGGTCGTATAACAACATCTGGAGTCGGTGATTTGGTTTTGATTGAAGGCATCGTGAAAGCTGGTAAAAACAAACAAATCTTAACATATCACGAAATGCCCTCTGGACAACGTTTGATTCAGAGAAGATTCATTTTACAGAAAGACAATGACCTGAAGCACACTGCTAAAAAGATCAAGCTGCTGTTCTCAGAACAACAGACTGAATGTGTTTGGGGTTACCTGGAGTGAGAGAAGCAGGACCTACAAAGAACACCTAAGACGACTGAACTTTGGATTTGTTTAACTATAAGCATGGGAAAATGTCCCGCAGATTTATTTGAAAAAATCTCAAAGAAAGTCTCCCAAAAAGAATAGAAGCTGTAATAAAGGCCAAGGGTAGACACACTAAAGACATATTTGATATTGTACACGGGTGTGGAGGGTTTAGTGAAATTTTGTGTTAAATACATGTTTGCTGCATTATTTTCTGACACTGGAAAACAAAAAAAAACTTGGATTTGATGGCTGTTTTCAGTGGAATGTAAATAAAAGAAGGGTGTTATAGATACAGTATCTCGAGTCACAGCTTTCAATCTGCTAATGAGACCATTAGAAGCACAGTGACATTCTGGAACACAAGCATGCACATTCACAAACACATAATCAGTTTTATTTAGTTGTTTCCTTTGCATCTTCACTTAGTCTAGCTTGTGTATTTATTTACTCACCTAGTAAAGCTTTTGCACAATTTTATATGTGAAGAGCCTACACTCAATGTTAAGCCTATTTATGCTTTTTTTTTTTTTGCATTTTTAATTCATACCATATGGTGTGTTAAGTATTACAAGAACTCAGAGTTCATAGGCCTACGCATACTGTAACTGTGAAGACTGACTTGGCTCATATGTATTCATCTTTTAAATTTTGCTTAAGCTTATGTTTCATGCTAATTAGGAGTTTTTTTTCTCTCAAATGCACTCCATTCCATTTCAATTTAATACTTGTCATTGTTTCAAAAACCTCACTATATTGTTTCAAACAGAAGTATACTGCATTCATTCTGAATCCCCCCACCCCCCGCTAGCTATTTCATAATTATAAGATCTTTTCTTGTAATTTTGAGAAAAGACCTCATAATTTCGAGAACAGATATCGTAATTTCGAGAACAAATCTTGTAATTTCGAGAAAATATGTCTTTTTTGAGAAATGTGAGCTCCTGGAATAAAGCATGTGTGAAAAAGGTGGGCTGACTATTGAGTTGCACCTTGGTCTGCACTGTAGAGCCAGACAACCCAAGTCCTGGAGCACTTTTTTGGTCTATCTGAGCTTGATAACAAGAGTTTTATGGATGATTAAAAGTCGGAGCCTGAATATTCTGAATGGTGAACATTCGCTTGCATTCATTACATCTGTTTAATTCAAATGAATCAAGGTATGTAGTCATAGGTTTGGTTGGAGCAAATACCAGGACCATCTCTGGCACTCCACAAGCATCAAAAATCTGATTGCAACAACTGACAAGGACAGGAATCTTTATCCTAAACCAATATGATTAAAATGCTCATTCTCTGTACAAATCTCACCGTAGGCTACATTAAGGTTGACCGTCACCAATCAGAACTGCCGATTTAAAACCACAGAAAGTACGATCCGAAAAATCTGCAAAATGAAAACGGCGAAAGTCACAGAACAGCTAAAAATGACAAAAATAACCCACGGCCCCAGCGACTTCCGCAAAAACGCCACGCCGCAATCATAATTGATGAAGAGTAAGAAATTTCGTCAGCGATAAACGAAATGCAGTCCCGTCATTTGAAGGCAAACAAATAAAAGTAATTTACGGGGAACAGATGCGCCATCAGAATGTGTTTAGGATTTCAGACACAATGGAGTAATGAATGGGACTGTAAACGATGCAAAGAGAGTTTATAATTGTTACAGGATCCTTCTGTTTTATTGATTTTATAGCCTACTGCATGCAAATCCCGCTTATACAACAACTTACCAATTACAAGCATAACTGTAATGAAAACATGCATACATATGTATAATATATACTCAACATATATATATATATATATATATATATATATATATATATATATATATTAAATATTAAATGAAGAAATATCCACTCCTGTAATTATTATTATTTTTTTTACATATGTTAAATTAGTAAATTGAGTGAAGTTCCAACGTATAGTTATACATGCATAGCATTTGTGAGGAAATAAAAAAGATTGAGTAGGCACGTATCCGTCCCCATTTTGTGGTTTTATTTAATTTTGGTTGCTAATAAAACGCTAATGGCTTACAACAAGCAGAAGATGAGGATATGATACTAAAGTACAGAATTATTCTCCTAATAAAATTAATGATAAAGATCCTCACGAAAAGCACTTCAAAAAGAAAAAAAAAGGTATTTTAAATAAGAGTCGGACCGACACAACCTCCCCGTTCATTTTCCATCTTCTGCATTTCATTCTTTTTCTTTTTTTTCTTTTTTATATCTGAGCCTTTTTGTTGTCCTTGTGCAGCTTATCACCGTGGAAACAAATGCATCACTCACTGGTTAGGTACAATATTGAGAGGAATAGTTAGTGATCACTTTGCCCAATAAACCACGCCTAATTGGCTCAGATGCACTGGAAATCGCCACAGTAGGCGACAGTAACAAAGGCTTAGGAGGCTGAGCAAAGTTGTTTCCCAGGTTACAAATAAGCCAGAGCTAATTTTCGTAATTAGCAAACAAAATTACAGAGTGGTCTTTTAATCACCTGTATTACAAGTTTACACTGACTATAAAGGCAAGTAATCTGGGAGTGAGTGAGGCCTGGGGCCCTGGGATAGCTGTGGCTAGTGTGTGTAGGGTCTGATGATATTTTGCAGATATAATGCAGCTGGCCTGCATAGAGGCACTTGGCAGCAGTACAGACAGGAGATGACCAGCACCTGCACGGAGCTGGGTTGAGTGGGTGGTGAGGAAGAGACGGATTCTCCAGATGCACGGGGAGAACATGCATGTCCGACACACTGCCGTGACGTGTTCAGAGAGGGACAGTTTGCTGTCCTGCGCCACTCCAAGATCCCTAGCAGATAAAGAGGGAGGCACTGTAGTGTCGCCGATGGTGAGGGACAGGCCAAGGAGAGGGGGGACTTGGCTGGGAAGAACAGCATCTCCGTTTTAGCTCAGTGGAGCTTTAGGTGATAGTTCTCCGTCAGCCTTGAGATGCGTTCAGGGAAGCTGACATGTGTGTCGAGACCAGTGTAGGAGGGAGGGGGAGAAGGAGAGAAAGCAGTGTGTCATCAGTGTAAAAACGATAAGACCGGCTAAGGGAAGAGACGACTGAATCAAGAGACTTGGTGCGGAGAGAGAAGAGGAGAGGACCAAGGACTGAATCCTGGGGGACACCTGTTTGGAGGCCTCAGAATTGTGCCCCCCTTGCAACCTGGAATGAGGTAGGAAGCAAACCAGTAGAAAGTTGTGCCACATATTCCCAAGGTAGTCTGGAAAGACAGCAGAGCTCTGGTGGTGATCTTATGCGTAAAAACCTGTAGAGATCTCAATGCATGGGAGTGGAAGCAAGCATACATAATTATTATTAAGACATGAACACACTATGATGTAATAATACAATCTATTTATTTAAAATATCTCTTAATATAACATAACATTACTCTCTACATGGAACAGTCCATTTCAGTATGACATCATATTGCCCAGTGGACTTTGATTCAAACTGTAAGCAAGGGGATGAAAGAAAAATGTAAATATATTTATATGCTCATATATTTTTTGTTTCTTTTTTGTTCCATTATTTTGAACAGCCAGTTGTGTTGTCCCCCTTATTTAAAAAAAAATGATAACCTATTTATACTCTTCACATTTTATCATGCGCACGCACAGTCAGAGTGTTCTGCATGTGTGAAGAATCCCGGTTCCTTGTGATATTTCTGTCATGTCCTCTTCCGAGGGATGACAGATGGAAATTAGCTCCTGAGCTCAGTGTGGTTCTGTGCATGATATGCATCAGCATGTTTGTTCAAATTTTACATCGCACTGCCAGATAAATGAATACATAAAATGGAATTGAAGCAAGCTGTCACTTCTGTTAATTACAGTGTCCGCAGTTAGGAAAGTTATTGTTGTCTGTCTGACCTTGTATAAATCAAAAAGAAGCCAGTTATAAAACCATCAGTAGCGTTGAAGAGAGCACACAATGGAATAAAACTAAAGATGAGATGACAGTCCATTACGCCCTCCCACCCCCCCCCCCCCCCCCAAAAAAAAGTAAAAATGCACAAAGCGAGCAGACGAATGAATTTTTATTACAATCGCAGTCAGTGGTGAGTAAAGCCTGAGGTAAAAAAAAATTAAAGATGAAAAGTGATAAAAACGACTACAAATTCCAGAGATGTACTCCTGACACAGGGGAAGAAATGGAGAAGTGAACACTTTAATAACTAACTAATAAATAAATAAATAAATAAATAAATAAATAAATAAATAAATAAATAAAGTGCTTTCAAAACTCCAGTCTGATTTGGACACTTCCCGTAACCCTGGTCCACTTATTTATGTTTCATAAAATTTCGGTTTGAGCTGGTTTGATCTCCCCTCCGTTTTTTTGTTTTTTTTGTTTTTTTTTCCGGAGCCATTAATGTTTCATGGCGGAAGGGCCCTAAACCGGCTCCTCACACACCGGAATAATGGGATCCTTGAGCTTCGTAATATAACAGGCCGAGGAAGCCTCTGGAACAAAGAATTTATTGCTGACAAAAGCAGGCTTTCTTTTTTTTTCCACCGTGTTATTTATTTGCTTAGCAGACACCCTCATCGAGAGCAACTTACACAGGTCGCCGCTTCCCCCCCCCCCCATTATCCATTTACACAGCCGAATACGTACTGAAGCAATTCAGGTTAAGTACCTCTCTCATGGGTACAACGGCACTGCCCCACCTGGGAATCAAAGCGCCAATTGCTTCTGTTAGGCTCCTTGTTCCTTATCCGCCACACCAGACTAGTTTGATGTAGTGTGGTGTGAAGAAATGAGCGCGTGCCTGTCTTGCAGTCACACCTCACCTATCGGCAGCAATGGCATTACAGCAGCCCATGGTGGTAAGTGCCAAAAGATATTAGCATAGGGGCTTATGGGAGTTGAAGTCCAATGCTGGTCCAAAAGACATTCATTTATTTACTCATTCATTCATTTAGATGGCTTGACATGGCCTAACATGAGAACAATGCAAAGTGCCACAGCTCGTGATTGGATCAGCACCCTGTCGCTTTTTTTTGTTGAAATGGCTGATGAAAAGGTAGGATGTGGCAAAGGTTGGAGGTGTGTCTGGGCGACACGTCTCATTAAAAGTCATTTTAATCTTCTCACTGAAGAATCAAAATGAAAGCAAACTGGTTCAAGTCACTTGAATTGGAAAACCTTTCCCCTGAGAACGCATGTTTGCGACATCCCTGCCTCTGTGGGAAAAACAGAAATCCTGCCATGTATATTGCAATGAGTACATACATATTTAACACACGAATCACAATAAAGGAATTTACTGGGGCCTTTTGTTTTTAACACGACTTGCTAAATATAGCGCCCATAAGTCAAAGCTATAGCGTTTCTTCTTTTCCCTAGCCATATGGTGAGAGCGAGTCGCCTTGAAGGATTTGTAGGCGGAATAAACATCACGGCGCCGTGAACAAAGCGATCAAAACGAGTCGACAGTTCCGCTCAAAACCGTCGCCACCGCCGCGCATTCGCACTTCCGGATCTGGCTCCGCGCGTCAGCATACGCTGCGACGACCGCGCCGTGAACGCGGGCGAAAACCGCGGGAGCGAGAAGCTCGGAGGCGCCACCGTACAGGCCGCGGAAAGGAGAAATAATGGAGCTCTCATCCACATCTCCAGCAAAGCCACCATTTTAAGTCTGCCGGGATTGAATCGCAGGCCTCGAAAGAGACTTTCGCCGACGACTGAACCAGAAACGAAAACAACATAAAACTGCACGTGGGCCCACCGCAAAACCACGATGCTCAAAACGCCCACCGAAAAGCCCCTGATATCGGGCACCTATCATATCAAGCACACGATTTTGAGGTTATTTTAAGTCACGAGAGCTTTTTACACAACGCGCTACACGCCACTCGACTGTGCAGGCAAGGAGTCCTGACAACCCGCCTCCGTAGCCTCTCATTATCCTGCTTAGGTTTTATTGAAAAAGGGCAAAACAACTCCAAACCCCCTTTCCGATCGTTAGCTCGGCAACGCTCAAAGCAAGACGGCCCACGATACGTAAGAGAGCCAATAATGGACCTTCACAAGGAAAATTATCAGTAATGGGTAACCATACCTCCAAGGCTTCTGCAGTTAGATGACCTCATTGATTGCCTGAATGGAAATGATTGCATTGTTTCAGCATGTGTTTTTCCAGCACATTTAGGTCAATGGTTTAAGCAGAGCCTCCCGGGAAAAAAAGAAAAAAAAAAAGAAGTATTCTATGGTATTCTACAATCTACCACAGAAATCAATGAAAGGGAAGGGAAATAATTACCCCGGTCATAACTTAAATGAAAAAAAAAAGCACGAATTCACAAATTCATGCCAGTGTTTCACGCTGACAGCGTTTGAGGGGGATAATGGGAGCTGTCACACGCGCGTTGGGTTCGATCAGACGAATCCTCGATCTGGAGGTGCGCGCGACATCACATTAATTCATGACCGCCGCCTTTCTCCAAACAATGCATCTGTCAGTGACCGAAGAGGCGTTCCGCAAAGCCTCCGCAAGCCTTCGCCGAAGTGCGAGACTGGATTTGAGCTGTTGGCCTGGCTTTTCATTTCTTGAATCTGATAGCATTGTCATGCTAATAAATGTGGAAATGGCTATAGTGTCGCGTTCTACCACTCACGAAAATCCATTTAGCATTCCCGCATAGCCATTATGACTGCCTGACCATATACGCTGGGGAAGAGAGAAAATACGTAGTCAAACATGACCCAAACCTTGACCATATCAGTGCCCTCTGTGACATGGAGTCTCATTGAGGGACCTTTAAATCACCACAGCATTACCCAAGGGGGGGAGGGTTTAAATCTGCAGGTTATTCCCTGTCTCATTACTCAATAGCAGAGCCTCTGGCCAATCACGTGCCTGCGATGTGCAGAAGCACAGCCCTCAGGTCAAGCTAACTGTGAAAATGAAAAATTAAATACAAAGAAGTCTTTTTTTATATAGATAAATGATCAGTAGTTGACCTTAAAGCGGCCGTTTAACATGCTTTGTAATAGTTTTGAGTTTTCGCGATGAAAAATCCGCTTGGAAGAGAAGTGCATTTGAAAATGTCCTTAGCGAGAAGCTCAGACAGACAGATAACTTGAACGGCCCTTAACAGGTCGAATTATAATTGCCTCCAAGAATCTATTCTTCATTTTTTATTATTATTATTTTTTTTGTATAGCAGAACATACCTTTGTAGTTTTCAGCCACTCTGTTCATTGCAGAGGCTTTGTAAGGTAAATGTGCCTGAGCGACTTATTCACAGCCAGTTCGATGTCCCTGAGCTGACGCTAAGAACCTCTTGACAACAGTAAAGTGCTGGTGCGTTTCCTTCCTCAGCTGCTGAAATTGAGACTCAAGTTTCATGCATTGTGGGTAATAAGCCCCTTGGGGTTTGATCAGCTCGATTCAGAGCCCTAATGGCTGCTGAAAGCCAGTTTCTGTGCATTTAATGGCAGTTTTGACCTGCAGACATGTTCCCAGCTGCATGGAAGGCAGTGATGCGCAGCACAGCTGACCGGGTGTGGCTGCTGCATTCAGGGGGGAAAAAAGGCACTACAGTCGCACCAGTCATTTAAGCCCCACGGGAGGACTACAGTCACAACGGAGTCAGTCCCAAAGCAACATTTACCGTGCGCTTTTTAGTTCCGTGGGAACTTTTTGGCACATGAGCCATTTCCAAATCCTGCATCGTTTGTAACCTTCGAATGCTGGCAGTCTAGTACAGTAATGCATTACTCTGTGTGCACCTCTATAATCTACATTAGAAGCAGTGGCTTTTTCATTACAATAAAAAGCTTTCAGAAAGTCATTTGACAGTGAACTGCTCTGTTCGGACAGCTGTAGCAGTAATGCCAGGACGTCCTTGCGGATGAAACCAGCCCGATAGTCTTGTTGCTGTTGGCCCAAGTTTGAGAGTAGCGTACGCTAACCTATACATGTGATTTTCTTGGAAAAAATAAACGAATACAACATAAAACCAACGATGCCACGGTGTGCTTTGAGAAACTTGAAAGCCAATAGCTATATCATACCCATCTGTCTTGCTGCAGGTAAGAGGGGAAAATGAGAAAGATAAAGCAAACTGTAAGGGGCTGAAATGGCGGGTAAGTTAGCCATTTAGGAACAGGGCCCGGAAGCGGCAGGTCTGAACCCCGATTTCTCGGCAGCTCCGAGGCACTGCTATTGTGCTCTTGAATAAGGTACTTAACCTAATTTTCTGACGGCACAATGCGAAATGCAAGCCTTGTAAGTCGTCCCGGATAAGGAAGTCCCGCACCAACAAATAAATAATGAAAGTGTGAAGTCGACCGTGGAGAGTGGGCGGAACAAAGCCGTGCCGATGGGGACTGCACATTTTTCATTCGTTCGTTTATTTATTTATTTACTTTAAATTAATTTCTTTTTGTAATGACTCGATAGCGGGTCCCGCATTGTGTACAGTACATTGGCCTTTTTAAAAAAAAATTCAACCTTAAAGGGATAGTTCACTTCTGGAGTTTTTTTTATTTTCTTTTAACCTGCAATTAGACACTAGTGCCTAATAATT
This sequence comes from Anguilla anguilla, assembly GCF_013347855.1. Lineage (NCBI taxonomy): Eukaryota > Metazoa > Chordata > Actinopteri > Anguilliformes > Anguillidae > Anguilla > Anguilla anguilla. Next base: position 24,622,776 of record NC_049218.1, on the reverse strand, counting down.
TTAATCACAGTGAGGGGAAAGTGGGTTAACTCTACAGTGGCCTTGGATTAGGCCTAGATCGTTTTGTTTGCATTCGTCTTGTGGTTTGTCCACATTGGCTTGTTTGTTAAGAAACATTTTGAAGATGTTATGTGTTATGGCTTGTTACTCAGTATTTTGTAGAAATGAATAAAACATACACAGTCACTATATTTGCTGCGTCACAATGATACCACTGGTTTCCATATTAAAGTGACTGCTTGAGCACAACTGCATAAGTTCAAATGGTAAGTATTAATACGCTCATTACTCCTAATACACTTTGATTAAATCCATTCCGCTCAGGTTTTATTTTGCTTTTTAGATTCCCTGAGATCATGTAGGAGAACCTGGCCTTGGAAAATAAAGAAATAAAAACATGCGATGGGACATTACATGTTCAGCACAAATAAAATTTCAAAACAATAACATTTATTAGTATGAGTATTATGATAATGATTATTATTATTCCTGTTACTAATATTTAATAGTTACATTAACCACAACAGCAACAGTTTACTACTACTACTTCTAATAATAATAATAATAACAACACTAATAATAATAACAGCAAAGCAGCGATGTCGGGGGCCGAGCACCAAGGGTATGCTGTAGCACATTGGGGTGTACTTCGTCATCTAATCCGATCTAATCCAAATACCATCCAAACCAAATGGTGTTGTAGCGCCACCAATGGTGGTAGTGGTATGAAATTTGATACACGACCTACATGAGTCCCTCTTCAATTAGTACGTTTAACAAAATTAACAAGAGGCTGAATTTAAAGGAGGTCTTCTCAGATATATTTTGCATAATGTATGCATATTCATATTTACTTATCTTTAAGAATCTAGGACAGTGGGGCACATGCTGTTCAGGACTCTTGGAGGGAAGCATTCTTTGGCCTTATGGAGCCTATGCAAATGAGTATTTTGCGAGAGGAGCTCCCAGTACATGATCGTCCACAATATGGCGATCTATCATCCTCTGAAGTATCACTGCAGTTGATGAAAATTTGTGATCATACGCATATTTTGCATGGTCAGGCATTTTAGCTAAATAAATTACAGTCCAGTAGCCGTCTTTTGACGTAAGAAAATGTCCTTCACAATTTATCACAGCAACGTGCTGTAGATCACACAAGGCGAATTTGGTGAGAATCGGACATTGTACAAGTACAAAAACCCTTTGCTTTGATAAAAATTCAAAATGGCGGAAGGTCCAGTGTGTAGGATGCTATGGGTTCTGTGATATGATTAGTGCAGATTGAGGAGGGAGACGCATGGTGCGTGTGGGGAAACGGGATGGGCGTAATCGTATCCAGGTGGCGCTGTGGCATCACCAGGAGTGTCAGCTGCACGGGCGTCACGTACAATAAATGCACAATAAACTGGCAGCCATACCAGACATGACTGCCAAATATTGTGGAGTTTTTTCAGAATGGGAAAGTGGTGAAAATTTAGCGAGAGCAGGACAAAAGAAGAATCCAAGCAAACATAATGGGGTCCTTGGCCCCCTAATAATAATAGTAGTAGTAGTAGCTGTAATAGTAGTAGTAGTAGTAGCAGTAGCAGCAGTAGCAGTAGTAGCAGTAGCAGTAATAGTAGTAGCAGCAGTAGTAGTAGTAGCTGTAGTAGTAGTAGTAGTAGTAGTAGTATTAGTAGCAGTAGCAGCAGTAGCAGTAGTAGCCGTAGCAGTAATAGTAGTAGCAGAAGTAGTAGTAGCAGTAGCAGCAGTAACAGTAGTAGTAGTAGTAGCAGTAGCAGCAGTAATGGTAGTAGTAATAGTAGTAGTATTAGTTTGCATTCATATGGTACCCTTGAAAAACCTTAAACATTCTCCCAGTACATCTGCTGATGCAGAGAGGGAGTTTACATTGCTAATCCCCTCAGGTGGGGGTTGGGGGGGCTGCGATTAGGTGGCCGGATGAGAGCTTTGCCAGGACGCTGAGGATCTCCCTGCTCCTTGCGATGGGTATCTCAGCAGGCGGTCCTTAATGAGCGCACTGAGTCAGGGCCCTGGCATAATATCCCCTCTAGAGCAGCTTCGGCTCACCGAGCGGAGAGATGCCGCAGGGCACCGCGGCCGCCGGCCACGTCAGCTACGTGCGTCTGGCGGCCCCGCCGCGCCCTTCTCCCCTCCCCACGCCGTCCGGTCTGCGTTCGCCTGTTATCTCCAGACCCTGTTTCTTCAATGTAGCTGATAAATAAAATTTAGCCCGACAAGAGAAGAAATACGAGCAACGGTGATGGGATATATTTAATCTTCCGGCGGTGCGGACGTGTTCATTTAATGACTACCCAAACGGGTCAGAGGGCAGCTCAGGAAATCGAACTGACTAAAATCCAGTGAGTTTTAAGGGGATTCCCTCAGTTACACTGATTAGGAAGCCATTTTAATTTAAATTTTTAAAGCTGACTTTTATTGTGCTATTTCTATTGGTAGGTATACTGAGAGTGCTGTGGTCATGAGGGACTGTAAGCTATTTTTTGGTTCATAACCACATATTTACGTATTTTAATAATATAACAATATAATTTTCACACTGCCGAAGTCATGAATTTACAGTTTTTGCGATTGCTTTGCTTGTTGACAGCTATATTCAGACTGCTGTGTTTCACGATGTGTGGGGACTACAGACACATTTGCACCTACACAATTTCAGAGTGAAGGCAAAGCTTCATCTTTGAGTCTCTGTGTGCTGCAGAAATGTGTGCCTAAAATAAAAACTTATGTACATTTCATCATCATTTCATCATAAAAAAAAAGCAGACCCATTTTTTAACTTACACTTAGCAAGAATGTCTCATGTTTTTTGGGAGAGTTAGTCAATGAAATTAACTGCTTTAAATGAATTAATTGTCAGAATGTATTCTGTATGTGTGTGTGTGTGTGTGTGTTTGTGTGTGTAAAAGGCCTGATATCCCAAAAACGTTTCACATAAACTACAATACATCCATGATGACAGTTGCACCAGTAAGCCCACTGAAACATAAACTGGCTCTCGTGCTCGCCATGGCAACGGAAACAGCCCTTGGGATGAGACTGGCTTCTTCTCCTGGGCGGACGTTCATGAAAATGCTCTTTCCCTTCCTGGGCCGTGATCGCTACGCCTTAAAGACGCATAAAGTTGACATGGCCCGTGGTTCCAGGAAGCCCATCGCATGGCCCGTCTACCTTAAAAACCCTGACGTGGAAACCACACCCTGCTTCCCGTTTAAACGATTGCGAATGCTGTTCATGGAAGCTCATCCAGTTGCAGATCTGTTGCAGCGTACTACGGACGATTCGAGCACTTCAAACAGAAATACGCGAGTCATTTTTCGGCTGGATCTTAGATGTATGCTGGGGCTGTGTCCACCGGCACAGTGATGGACTTGAATGGGTGGACTCCTGACAAGAGATTCTGTAGGTTCCAGGTGTTCAAGGAAACTGGTTGTTTTCATTTAAAATGGAGTCGGAATATGTACCGAAGACTCGGGATAATAAACAACTCCTTTTTAGGGAAGGATTTAAAAAAAAAAAAAAAGATTTTAGACCACGAGTGTCAAGATTTCATTTACACACCAATGAACCCCAGAGTCTCATTGAAAAAAAAAAAAGATTGGACTGTCTCATTCATTAAATCAAGGTACAGCACAGCTTGGTATCACAGTTACTTTGTCCGGGGCTGGCCCGTGTGATACAATCTGTTTTTGTTTTAAACAAAAGCTTGAAAAATCCAAATAGATTGATTGTAATCAGAGGCTTTGCATAATGCACATAGGGGCAAAGAATGAATCTCATTTATATGAAAAGATGGAACAGGCTCTCTTCATCTTCAGAGTCTCGTTAGTGGAGATGGGCTCAATCACACAGCCCACCATCCCTTTTGAAGTAAAAAAAAAGAAATTATATATATATATATGAATAAATAAATATTTTTAAAAAATAACAAGAACACAACAGTCGTGTCCCTCTCTTTGATTTGGACTGTCAGCTCATCCCCAGCTCATAAATTGAAAAGGACGGGGAAGCGTGTGATATCACAAATGGATATGCATATGAAAATGCATTCTCTCATCTGCGCATTATTATCATGGTAATGCCTTCCTGTAGCCCATACAACCACTGCATAAACACTGTGACTCAAATTCCTTCCGACTGTTCCAGGAGTGAGTTGGACGACAAGGCCGGTGTGATAACATGCATGTAAAACATACGCAAACAAGGTGCGGTTCACACGCGCGGGCTCTCTCAAAGTCTTTTTCCTTTTTCCCAATGCAGTACAACACTCCATTACCTCACTTAATCTGGTTTCCAACGCACTTGCCACGGAAACGCTTGTGCGCTCTTTGTCTCTAATTCTGTGCTGGCCCAATTAACGTTTGTCTTTTGTGCAAAAGATCTGTTCAAAGCTCAGAAACAAAGAACGTTAAGACTGAGTTTTAAAAGGGGAGAAAGATGCATTCCCAGAAGAACGTCACAACTTTAAACCAGAAAGTAAATTGCATACTAATCTCTGAGGGCACTGAGGAAACAGTGCACAGACCTTCACCCCAGTAACCACGCGTAAGGATTGTTAGGGCTTCCCCTGACAGGAATCAGGCATCGCTAATCAATATGCGCCTCACCCTCACATTCAACCGTTATACAAGTGCTTTTTCTCTCGTGTTCTCATTTGATATAATTGGCACACTTTTCCTGTGCTGCATTGCTATGCCCCTGCTGTTGCATTCTGAAGTCCAAGACTTCCACACGATACATCAAGTCAGTGACAGAACATTGCTGATGACTGATGGGAAGGATCCTGATGATGCAATATCGAGATGAGACAGTGTAACACCTGAGAGTAGTTTTCTTGTTCAAATTAACGTTCTGCCTAATTGATAATACGTGGAATAACCGCATGCTAGATATAACCATATTTAATCATTAGGGATGTTATATTGCGAATTGATTCATTCGGGAATGTAGGACAGCCGCTTTGCGTTTTGTAAAGCGTGGATGTTGGCTGGCAGTTAGAGCATTCAGCAAGCACCACCGCCTGTTTGTCACTTCATAAAAGTTCATCCGTGTTTCCTGTCAACGTGGCTAATTAGCTGCGTTTGGGCTAAAGAAGACGATTATGAATGTTTCAAAGTTAGATTGATTTACCCAGCGTGGTCTGGGGTTTGCAGTTTCTTCGCTAAAACTGCCAAAGCAACTAGCCAGACATTTCAACGGGTTCGGTGATCGGCCGTTTATTACAAGTCTTTGAAGCTCAAGTTACGTATTTGTGTCTTGAAGAGTGCTGGACAGGTGTTTGGGGGTTTTTCTTCATTATGGTGAAAATTTGGTCTTCAACTGTAAAGGTTTTCCTTGACCTACCAGACCCATTGCAATTACTGAGCTCATCAGTGTTCTCTTTCTTCTTAATGATATTTCAGACAGTTGATTGTGGCAAGCCTAAGGCTTGGCCTATGTCTCTGACTGTTATTTTTGCTGCTGCTAATGGCTTGTTTGACAAGCATTGGCACAACTCTGGCCCTTGTGTTGGGAAATACCAATCACAGACTCCAAAGCCAATAACAAGCCTAGAATCAAGATTAGATACTGAAAGCTTGTATACCCGTATCAACTGAAAACACTTAACTAATCAGAAATGTTTGGGAAGCCACTTGTCCCAAACATTATGGTGTCTTCAAATGGGGGGGGGGGGGGGATTATGTAAACGAAGTGCTGTAATTTCTACAAGAGAAACTCTATCAAGGCAGTGACAGAACATCTCTCTCTACAAGAGAAATTACATTTGGTGAAACCAAAATGTATAAAAGTACCCATTAATAAAAGCTGAAATTCTGCACTTCAAGCACAGGTGAATGGCTTGATTGCAAATCTACAACTGTGGAGTACAGCGCCAAATCAAGAAAAAAAATGTGTCCTTGTCCCAAACGTCATATATAGATGCTCTCTGACACATAACTCACGAAGCAAAAATAAAGAGGTCACCTTTGTTAGGTACACTTACAATACTGCATCCAGTTCTCAACCCTGATCCTGGAGGCCCACAGAGTCCGCTGATCTTTGATTTCTCCTTAAAATCAGCAACAATTCAAACAATCCAAGAACCAGGTCAGGCAAGTTAACTGTCCAATAAACTGCTTTAATCGATAAATTAAACTCTGATTAATAACAAATATACCATCAGACCTTTCAGTCCCCCAGGACCAGGGTTGAGATCAGCTGCTCTAGAGTCTAGACAGCAGGAAAAATAACGATCATACATAAAGGTAAATGGCTTGTTCAACAAACATTCTTCCGTTGTTACATTAACTAAATAGCTGCATAGATATAGTACAGGTATTGATTTATGTTGATAGTTTTTGTGCTAATATACCCTTATTGTCTTTGTCCAGCCAAGTTAAATAGTATGCAGCAAGTTTACATGCGGCTTCTGTTGGTTTTTGCTGCACATCATTTATGTAGTGTGTGTGTTTGTGTGTGTGTGTGTGTGTTCGTGTGTGTGTGTGTGTGTGTGTGTGTTCATATGTGTGCATGTGTGTGTGTGTGTGTGTGTGCGTGTGTTCATGTGTGTGTGTGTGTTCAGACACAGGTGAATGTGATTGCTCTGGGTATCCCTAAGGAGGGACGTGATGTTAGCACTCATGCATAATAAATAGACTCATAAATTGTAATATATCACCGGGACTTGTAATTTAAGAGATCAATTTGCATTATAATCTGGATTAAAGACAGTGGTGGCAGTAATGGCTCTCATAGCTGGCACAGCCACAGCACCGTGGTTTCTGGAAAACTCCAGGTTTGTTCTACTGCCGTTTGAAGAGGCTAACTGTGCCGAATACTTAAAACGTGATGGCCACAGGAGAGAGGGCGGTGAATTAAAGACTTCTGCAGATGTAAAAAAAAAAAAAAAAAGGCTCATTACTTATATTTCAGATAAATAATTGAGCATAAATATTAATGAAGAATTTATCACCACGCTTAAATAATGTACGGCATGATTCATATGGAGCGCTGGGAACGCTCGTGGTTTAAAATATAAAATTGAATTTACAAAAAATGATGTCCGCGATGGATAGAGGGAAAATTCATTAGCGCATTATAGTACGTGCAAGAATTCCACACGCTCATGGCAGCATTAATGATGCAGCTGTTCACTTCTGTTCCTCATTGACTAAAAGAGTCACATCTGAGTCCAAGTAGATGTTTGTATATCTGAATAATGTAATACAACACGCACTTTCAAAGTGTATCTAATTGATGGGACTGTAGTTCTCTTGTGAGAACTGCCGCAGTTGAATGTCTTTGTACCGGGCTGACTTTTGTAATGTATAAATTCAGTCACTGCTAATACAGATGTTGTTTTTGTAGTAGTAGTATTGTTTGGGTTTGTAGGTTAGGGGGCGACACTGCCTTGCCCTGATTGGCTGCTCAGAATTAGCAGAAACGTGTCAGCGTGGAGGGGATAGAATGGGCTCTTCTGGCTGAAGAGCACTTTCTATGGTATTTTCTATGGTATTTTGCAAAAGGGCACCTGCACCCCTGTTTGCCTGCATGTTTGCACAACCTAAAATGATATAGGATGTTTGGCCTTAATACAATGTTCCTTTTCATTTTCATACAACACAAGCAAGCACATGGTGTTTCCATTTGATTATTAAACCTAAAATACAAAGCACACTCAGAACTGCAGAAATTTAGGCCAGACACAGACAGTAAAATAAAAATTAATACTATTCCAACTGAAACTACTTATCCATTCCACAGGCCAGCAAACTGGCCTAAATAAATAAATAAATAAATAAATATACTTTTTCCCCCCATTCAGACTGTGAAAAGAGGAAGCCACCAGACATTAACAGGTTAGGTTTGAGCACATAAAATAGTTTTTTTTTTAAATAGCTCTGCGCTCCTGAAAAGCTCAGATTAGGGAAATCGCCAGATGTGGTGGCACATCTGTTAAACTCAAGTGCCCCCCGCGCCAGAGTTCACCGGATTATTCTTTATTTATCGACATACTTAAAAATAGATTTTACATCTTTAAACATTCAGACCTCACGCAGGGACCGTTTTAAATATTTTAAGCACATTAATAACTCCAGGTTTCCGATTTATGTTCTCCTTCACATTCAGCCTAGAAGTTTTGTCGCAAAAACAAAGTCGAAACTTAAGAACAAATGTTGAACGGTGTACAGAATTCACCCTTTCCCAGAATTTTATCTCAGGTTAAAATTACAGCTTTGTAGAGTAGCTGTGTGCACATCCAACTTGTTTTGAGGCCAGGTGCAGGATAAAAGTGAGGAAGATTGAAGGAAAATGGATATCCGCACACTGGATTACAGCCACCAATACTTTATTGACTAAAAAGCAACGTTTCAACCCAACAGGGTCAAAATTTTGTCTGATGAAGACCCTGTTGGGTCGAAACGTTGCTTTTTAGTCAATAAAGTATTGGGAGCTGTAATCCAGTGTGCGGATATCCATTTTCCTAAAATTACAGCTTCGCCTTCATTGGGATGGTATATATGCAACCAGTTACTGGTTGGCAGAACATCTTAACATACCACACACATACACAGCACCGAGATTTTGGCACTTTTTAGGGCTTCCCACAGAACTGTCTTATATCTATTCCAGATAATCAAATGATAACCTCATCTGAAAAATACGAGTTTGGCTGATACAGTGATATCCCAGGGTTAAGGATTAATCCCTTGCATTAGCAGACACAGGTGAAGCACTTCTTAAGACTCCTTAGCCTTAGCGCGAATCGCAAATCTGAAATGATGTCAGCAGGCACGGAGTGTGGATCTCGAGAGTCCTTTTTTTTACATTCAAAAGCCCCGAATCTCCAATCTCCATCATCTTCCTAACAGCCTTTTGAGAGCTACAAATGATAGCCTCTCATGACTGCGTTTATCTTCAGAGGACGTCTCCCAACCTTAAAACGCTGTTTTTTTTTTTTTTTATCATTCCTTCGCTGCGCTTCATATTGATTCGCTTTGATTTTTAACTTGTCATACAACTGTAAAGCATAACATATTGGTGTTCCTCCTCACAATTTCAAAGCAACTCCGTTCATACAGGAAAGAAATGTATATTTCATAAATGAATACCAACACTGAGGTCAGACGGCATGAGAAATTAGCCTCCAGAATGGATCTGACTGGATCCCACAAGCAAACCCTTAAAAGGCAGGACTCTTTTGAGCGCATATCTGCATTGGCTTTTTTTATAAGGCTTTTTTTCTCAAATGAACCTGAGGGGCTTTTTTATTTGAGAGTTTTGCTTGGATTCATCTAAGGAACTGTCAATATAAACTACAAACACAAGCATATTTGTGAAGGATAACAGAAACTGAAAAGTATCAGCAAAATAATTTTCCTGTATGTTTTTTTTTTAAATTGAAATATATTAGCATATTATACCTTGCTAAATTAAGTAAGAAGGTCAAAAGTCAATGACAGTGTCAGTAATTGATCTCAGTCATTGATGCCACTGCACGATGTGCCATAGAATTCCTAATGCAATGCCCTTCCTGGCTTTGACATGCCACCTGTATCACAGCCGTCCTAGTCTTCCTTAAACATCTAAGAGAAAGCCCCCAACAGACCGAGTGTAATGTGAAAACCAGCGCCTAATTAATACAATGCACACTCATCGACGCAATTTAGCCACAGTTAAACTCGTGCAGCGCCGCCAATACAACATACCCTGGCGGCCATTCAGTCGGGCAGAATTTACGCGGTAATAAATGGGGAAAGAAGGAAGGAGATATACCGGCGTTAACAAAGGTCTGCGTGCGGTATTACTGCCTAAGTGCCGCTAACACATCTGTCCCGGGGCAGCGGGATCAAATCATGGCTTTATTTTACGATCCGACCCGAGTTTGCGTCGACAGCAAACACGGAAATTGTCTGTTAGACTCTCAATGGCGCCAAAGATATTTTATAAAGTCGTTCACCCTCTTCAGCTTATTCTGAAAATGCAGCGAAGGATTTATTTGTTTTATACGCCGTTGGACTTTTTTTTTTAAAACCTGGGTGGATTTTGCTTAGTCATTTCTGAACTAATTCGTATATTGATACAAACTAGCATGTGACGCAGGCATGCTGTTTTTTTTTGGGGGGGGGGGGAGTGGTGTATACGGGCCTCACAGAGTGAATTTTTAGGAAGAAAAATGACCCGCAAATTCCCAAACGAGAAGCCATTCATAACGTAGTGTCACTTATGCTCATGCGGTGAAAATGTGTTTTATCTTAACCTGTCGCCTGTGTCATGCGGTGTGCCTAAGTGAAGCATCTATCAAACCAGGCAGGTATGACTGTCCCCATTAAAGAACCGCCGTTTCTATGTTTAGATCGGCCGTCGCCGTTACCGCCGATGTGTGTGTAGGAATATGATGCGGATATGAAGCCACCTTCCTCCGGGTCTGCCATTTACTACACACTACGGCTGCTCACAATGGCTAACCCGCTCATTCTGATTCAAACTGCCGTGTCCTGCTCTTGCGATAATGAGTATTTGTCTTTTCATTCGCAATACAATATAGTCTACCAAGGACTAGAAAGTTCCCACTGTACAGTAGAGTACAACCTAATTCCTGTACAAAAGATTATGTTTACAGTATGCAAACTTACTGTATTTCCTATTTCATTTTCCAGTTTTAAAAATGCTGTTGGGAGATGACTGGAGACTCACTGTTAATTTTACACCTTTTATCCTATGCTGATATCCTGTAAAATGTTTGCACTAAATCTCCGAAATGATGAATGAGCACCTATATTTTGGTTAAATTATGTCACCTTTTAATGTAAAGAAATATGCGGGGTCTAATGGGAATCTCAGTGGAGCCAGTGCTATAGTCATTACTAGAGGCTGCTACCTTGTCTTCTTGATGACCAGCTTTTTTAAAATCTAATTCCTTTTTGCAGATTGCTTTTAAGTACGCGAGCTAGATTTCGAGCCAAGATTTTAACAAGCGACAGGTAAAGACCACGAGTACTTGCTTGTTTTCCTCTCATGCTAGTCAATCTGACTGGGAATCCAGAGGCTAAATCAACACGAGCCTCGTGTTAAAAAAGGTCTGCATCAACATATCAAAAAATATTAATTTTGCAAAAAAAAAAAAAATCATATCCCCCAGAGTTTTTACACCTTTAATTAAAGTGAAATTGATTTATTTTGCCACAAAAGCAAATACAAAGCAGTTGGCATTACATAATTAGCATCTTGAAATGCTCGGGAGAATACTTTGCTGACAAGGTAACTGGCATCTTAGCACCTCTGAACACAGCCCTTTAAAAAGACGCCATTCCTGTTTTTTAAGTTTGTACAAGGCAACACTGCTTCATCGACGCACTTGCAAGGCCTAATACTGCTAAAGGCGTTGGCTGACTTTTAACTTTCAATCATAATTTAATGCGGAAAAACTGTTACGAGGAGAAATTACGGCATGCAACGTAGGGTAGACTTCTCCTTGTGCTGCACTTGGATTTGAAACCATTTATGCATTTTACAATGTTTATGTACACTGAGCTGTGTGCCCTGAATTTATTCCTTCATGAATAATTTAGGAGAAGTGTGATTTGTTGAGATTTTCCAAAGTTCAGGCTTATACTTGGCAAACAACCATCTAAAAAAAAAAGAGACAAATGGTAAATTGTGTACACTGCAGGGACATTTTCCAAAAATAATTGGCGACGTAAACTATACGGACCCTTTGCGGCACCTGACAGTTTAAACAGAACAGCGCTATGATGACCTTTGTTTATTACCGTGTGTGCGTGACATTTAGCCTTTTCTTTTAAACCAGCTACATGGCCAAATTGTTGCTTGTTCCTGGCATTTTCAGAAAGCTAACTGCTTTATTTTGAAGCAACTTGTAAACACATAAAATAGCTTATTAAAAATAAATAAAGTAAATAGTTTATTTTTTTATTTTTTTAAAGCATGAGGCAATCTAGTTCTTTCCAAGCTATGTCAATATCTGCTGATAATGTTATGAGGTGCTGGTGCATGTGTGAAAGTGCCTAAAGCAACAGATTTCCACAAGCCTGACATTTCCCAGTGTTCATGAACATATTAAGTAGCAAAAACAATGAAATAAATAGTTAACAAACTGTGCATATTCCAGTGATATCTACAAAAAAAATGTGAATATGGTTCAATACAAGTAAATAACAACTCATACATTTTCCATAAATGATATAATTTGAGATTGAAAAAATGGCAACCAAAAAAAACGAAACTGCCTATTCAAATCGGCACCGTGTCGTAAACACGACTTTTTGAAAAAGAGCAACGCGTGCTAACGCCGTGACCTGCGCCTGACGTAAGGGCTGAGAGGGCTCTTAGTCGAGAGAACTGAATACCCATGATCCTTCGCCACAGCGGCGCCCAACGGCTGCCACGTGGCCCGGGACGTGGCGGCACGTGGAGCCCGCTCTCGCATGAGAAATGCGAAGGAACGCCAGGGGAGACGGTCGGCGAAGCGAAGGGTAATTTAGTCATCCGGCGCAGGCCATTAAGCACTGAAACTAGTCGTCGCTGATTGCGTTCAGTTGTCTGTATCACCCCCCTCCCAAACCCCCCCCCCCCCCCCCAGCTCCTATTAATAACTCTCATGATGCATGGATATTAACGATGGAAGCCACTGGGAAAGTCTAAACATACCGCGGCGAGGATGGATGGGGCGTGCGGCGGGCTTCCGGAAAAATCCGCGGCCCGCCCCGGTCCCGGCGGCTCGTCCGTCTACGCTCCTCTTGCTCGCGCTCAGCGGCATCCTCCGGCGGGAGGCCGCGTTGGCCTCGAGGGTTAGCGCCGCAGCGAGCGGCTCGCCGTGCCGCCGTCTCGCCCCCCCCCCCCCCCCGCGCCCGCCCCCCCCCCCCCCCCCCTCTAAGCGCGCGCGGCACACGGAATTCACGCCCGACGAACGCCCGCAGACTGGAGGAAGATTCACGTTACACGCTAGTCGTTAAAGACCGGTGATTCTGTAGAGGGCCCAAAGCTGGTCTACAACCCTGTGCTGTTTGGGGAATTCAATATGAACCGCTCATATCTGTTCTTATCTTTTCATCTATCAGGATCTGAATAAATAAATAAATGTATTAATTAATTAATAAATAATGTTCTACGTAAAGGCGGGTAATGATCCTGGAATAAATCAAGACTGTGACCATGACCTAGGAACACACAGTTAAATACTAAGGGATCAGTGTCTAGCCACAGTTCATTCGACGATGAAAATAGTAAGACCAGAACCAAACAATAAAAAAATGTTAAAAATCCAAAATGTCTGAAAAGTAAAATGTTGCGAAACGAAGTGTCGTGTAGGCGATACATAAGGGGCTGTCTGCAAGTGCATCGCTCTTTAAATTCTGCGCGGCTGCTCTGCGAGCTGCCAGCGCTCACGGCCGGGCTGCAGCCCTTAGTATGCAGGGGAGCAGCTGAAGGAAGAGGGCGGTTTGGGCAGGAGGAGGAGGAGGAGGAGGAGGAGGAGGACGGCAGACATTAGAATGCCACTCGAAAAAAACCCTTTTCATTTCCTAACGCACCCCACTGCGACTTTCACTCGGGGCGCCCCCTCCGCCGCGACTCGCTGACTGATTCGGGATCAGTTCGCCGAACTCCCAGTCACGACGTCCGACTGCGCCGCGTGAACAGCGGAAACTGGACTCGGATCAGCTTACCGAACTCCTAAATCCCAGCAGCCAACTGCACAGCGTGAAGAGCTGAAAGTGATCCAGGCTGGATCTTTAGAGGGGCTGGCTGGGAGAGGGGATTTGGGGTAGTGAGGGGGGCGGGGGGGGGGGGGGGAGGGGTTGGGTGCATACGTGCATCTTTTGCAGCAGGCTTTCTATCAGAACGGGATTTGTTTTAGTCAGAAACCATTAATAGGAAAATTAGATTAAGTGTATTATTTTAATGTACAGTGGGAGCTGCCTCACAAAACAGAGGAGGCTGTATGTGCCTGAGAGACTGAGAGAGAGAAACAAAGAGAGAGAGATGAAACAGTTACTGTCTGGTTAACAATAATGCTACTCCGTGAATTAGGTGAATTCTTCTATTCTTTTTATATATTTTTCATCATAGTTTTTTTGTCTTTCCTTATTTCCAAAAATGTAATAAATCTTTTTGCTGACCCCTGTTGTCTTTTAAGGGATGATTTTTAGATTAGATTTTGATTTCTCTTGGCCGAAACATTTGCTTGTGCACTTCTAAGTGGGTTCTGGATGAAAGTAATAGAGAAAACTCTATTAAGGAGAGAGAGAAAGAAGCAGACTAGTCACTGTTAGATTAAATGAGTGCGTCGATACAGTGTATGGTTGTCAAGGACAGTGTGTTTTCTTGCCAATAGAGTTCCATTCAGACACAAATGTGGTAAATGTGGTTTTTAATGAGTTATTTAGTGAATGAATTTTGAGAGGAAAAACTAATTTAATGTGGGTTAATCCTTTATATTTTCAAGGAAAGCACACAAACACTATCCATCATACAACTGAATAATACACAGTTCTAAAAGCAATGAAAAATTATACAAATAACTATATTAAGGAAAATAAATTCACTAATGACAAACAGTAATGATAACTGAATGAATAATAATAAACAATAATCCATTTATTAAAATAATTATTAAGATTAGTATTAGTGATACTACTACTATAACTACTACTACATTGCCTGTCAAACTACTAACATTTTGATGTTCAATTTCATGTTACTAGATAGTAGCCAGCTATTTAGTCATTTAGAATGTGTTGTGACTTCTCCAGGCATTACGATAACTTCATCTAAAATAAAGCACACAAGGTCGAAAGACCTGCAGTCAATGCAAGGACCATTACATCACATTATAGGAGTGACTAACACAGCTCTTACATTTTTGACATATAATCCATTTAAACAGCTGGATATATACTGAAAGAATTCTGGTTAAGTACCTTGCTCAAGGGTACAAGAGCACCAGGGAATCAAACCGGCAACCTTTAGGTTACGAGCCCAGTTCCTTAACCATGATCCTACACTGCCGCCCCACCCAGCCCCCTCCTTCAGCAATACCACCATCAGCTGTGGGACTGAATAACACAGACTGCATGGATCTGGCCTCTCTGGTCTGATATGTGTGAGCAGTGCTGGGGAATTCAGGCTATATTACAAATATACAATGAGCTCCATAATGTTTTAATACATCTTGGTATTTGAATACATCTTGGTTTCACCATGTAGAGATAACATCACTTTTTATAACCCCCCTCCCCCCCCTCCCATTTCAGGGTGCCATAATGTTTGGGACAAATAGCTTCACAGGTGTTTCTGATTGGTCAGGTGTGTTCAATTGCTCCCAATTGCTTCTTATCCCTAGTTCAGGTATAAGAAAGCTTTCAGTACCTAGTCTTGATTTCAGGCTTTTGGTTGCCTTTGGAGTCTGTTGTTGATGTTTCTGAACATGAGACCCAGAGTTGTGCTAATGAAAGTCAAGGAAGCCATTATGAGGCTAAAAGAAGAAAAAAAAAACAGTCGGAGACATAGGCCAAACCTTAAGCTTACCAAAATCAACCATTCGGAACATCATTAAGAGCTTAGTAATCGCAAAGGGCCTGGTAGACCAAGGAAGACCTCTACAGTTTATGACTGAGGTATTCTCACCATAATAAAGAAACACCCCCCCCAAACACCTGTCTAACGGATCAAACAATCTTCATGTGTCAGTGACTACTGCCTGCAGAAGACTTAGCAAACAGAACTACAGAGGCTACAATCAGTGTTTCCCATAGAACATTTTTATTACTGCGCGGTGGTGTGGCGAGGGGGTGGGAGGGGGGGAGATAAGGCATGTGGAATATAAAGCAGTCTTCAGGGAAAAAAAGAATACTGAATTTAAAACAAAACGTGTTCAGCGTCGCCGCGGTCCTGTGAACACCATAACTAGACTAGGCTATCGACAGCAATAACAATCTCCTGGATGGATTTATTATGATATAAAGTGGCATTTCGTGGACAAAATAACAATCATAGAGCTCCAGATTTTTCTTCTGAAAACCTATTATATGATTCTATGCTACAGCAAAGCGAACTGTTTTTTGCACATTTGCATTTCGGTAAACCAGAAACTGTTGACAATTGGTGGGCGTTGCTTACAGAAATAACTAAATACAAAAAAATATTGTTGGGTGGGGGCAAATCTATTTCAGTGGGCCTCCTAAATAAAGTCAGTGTATGGAAAACGGTGCTACAATTCAAGATGCAAACCAATAGGTAGTCGCAAAAACAGGATGGCCAGGTCACAGTGTGTTATGACATATCTAAAAGAGCCTGCAGAGCTCTGGAAAAAGGTCTTGTGGACAGATGAGACCAAGATTCACTTGTATCAGACTGATGGCAAGAGCAAAGTGTGGAAGCCAAAACGAACTGCTCAAGATCGAAAGCACCCCCCCCCCCCATCTGTGAAACATGGTGGCGGGGGTGTTCCGTTTGGGCATATATGGCTGCTTCATGTACTGGCTCACTTGTCTTCATTGATGATGTAACTGCTGATAACAGCAGCAGAATGAATAGGATGTGTTTGTGGGCTTTTCATCATTGTGGTGAGAATTCTTCAGTCATAAACTGCAGAGGACTTCCTTGGCTTACCAGGCCCTTTATGATTACTGAGCTCACCAGTGCTCTCTTTCTTCTTAATGATGTTCGAAACAGTTGTTTTTGTAAGCCAAAGGTTTGTCTATGTCTCTGACTGTGTTTTTTTTCTTCATATTTCTCACTCTCATAATGGCTTCCTTGACTCTCATTGGCACAACTTTGGTTCTTATGCTGACAAATGCCAATAACAGTCTCAGTACACACCTGTGGGGCCATTTGTCTGAAACGTTATGGTGCCCTAAAATGGGGGGGGGGGCTATGTATAAAAAGTGCTGTTATTTCCACATGGTGAAACCAAAATGTATTTTTTTAAAAACCCTTATTAACAGCTGAGAATCTTTAACATGTTCATTGTTTGACCACAAATCTAAAATTATGTAGTATAGTGGCAAATCATAAACAAACATGGCTTTGTCCCAAACATTATGGAGCTTACTGTATGACCAGAAGTGAGAATTCAACAGATTACACAATTTCGCATTACTGCATTTTGAATTATCATAAATAAGGTCAATAAGGCAGCACTGCCATCCAATACCTATCCAATACACAAGTAGTTTTTAGTGCCATTTCTCTCACTCACTTACTTTCAGTTTATATTACTTTCATGTGTTCCATATCTTTTCAAGCCAACACAGTAGAACCTATAATGTAAGAGGCTGCAGTACACAAAATAAATTCCTGCAGTGTGGTCGCTTCAAGATTTTTAAATGCCGCATTTGGATTTTGGGTTTATTTTTGGGTGTCAGAAAGAAACAGAATCGAGAATAAATGTTCTTCTTGGCTGTGGGTACCACCCCCTCCCCGTTAAAAAAGTGCACATTCTGTTTCTGGATAAATAACCCCTCATAAAAAGCCATCCCAATTTAGTGTAGTCTCAGTCAGTGACTGTATCCCTGTCATTAATCTGCTTCAGCACTGTATGCTAATCTTCCACCACTGGAACAAAACAATGCAGAGGAAAGACAGATGAATCTTAAATCCTACCCATTTCCATATATATGTTCATTGAAGAGCATTTGTTTTGCTGTCGACCCCAATGGCTACTGATTGGGTCTGAGTAATCTGGGGAAGTTTAAAATGACTCATGGGACATTCAGTACATGTCAATCACCTTACATACAAAAATGGTGGTGCATGAAAAGCATCTACTGCAGAAGTTCACTACAGAACCGTGTACAGTCGTACAGTCAAGACAGGTTTGGTCGGTTGATTGGTTCACTTCGCTGGGGATCTGCCACTAAAGTTTAGCTGTCAAATGTCGTTGGGAGCCGTTCACTTCGGTATGGTTTCCAGAGCTAGTGTCTGACTCCTTGCTTTGATCTGATATGTTTACACAAATCATTCCCCTTATTGCAGAAATTGCATAATACATTTTACACCCGCAGACGTACACACACACATACATGCACCCACACACATAATGTAAATTCTTCTCTGTAGAAGAATCTTTTTTTCTTCTTCTCCAATCGTACTGCTTAGATTTCTTTATTCTAAGTTATTGTATTCCATGATATTCTAAGTTATCTGCAAAACTGAGGTTCTCTTGTGAACAGGGCTGGTAAAAGCATAGGTATTGTCATGGCTCGTATATTCACACACGTATTTTCATGGTCTGACAGACATGGCATCCTTTGGTTTGGACTATGCTGATTCTGTCCATTAAAAATGGTTTGTTATCATTATTATTATTATTATTACTAATGTATTCATTTTTTATTTTTAGCTAATTATTCTTTCCACAGAAGAGCCTGCGTGGCCTGTCAGAAATAAGGCCAGCTCTAATGGCCAATGTAGCTAAATGTGTCACCGTATGACAACTGGCCCAACGATTTCCTATTGATGGCAAAAGCCTATTGCATTGAACTATAATGGCTAACAAACATTTCTGAATTATTCTGCAATTTACATGGAGCCTTTCATTTCGCTTTTAAATAAATAAATAAATCTGCAAGCAATTCTGCCATCATGTAAGACTACATCAGCAACACTAAGCCATTCTCCATTATGGACTATTAACCCTAAAAATAACTCTGAAGTGATGAATTCACTAATGCATCAACGCATGAACGGTTCGCAATAATTGCGGCACTATTACAAACACTCGTTCAATCAAACGGCTTTATTCTGCAGAATTACCAGAGAAATGACCTTCAATATTCTAAAGCTGCATTTCAGGTGTCACTAATAAGAAAGGTCACACATTATAGGGACGCTGCCTAAGAGTTATTATTACAGGAACGGTTATCTGAATATATCTTAATGCAAGTAAACACGAGGGTCCACCTTCAGTGCCTTTGATTAGTCAAAACGCTCCATGAAACATTTGACATTTGTCGTTTTGACTTACCGGGAAAATGAGTATTGTTACACTACGCTTTTAATTCTTACGTTTTCGAAAGCTAGCTTGCTGGCACGCTGGGATTGTTTTAATGTCATGGAGATCTTGTCAGGGTTGAGCGACTCTAGGTGCCTCGCTGTAAGCACCCATTCCGCTGCTGCTATACGTCACAGCGGATGAACTCTGTTCGTTTAAAACAGTAGTGATTGTCTAGTCGGAAAAACGGATTTAAAAACCCTGCCACTACAAAAAAGAAGAAAAAACCCCAATTAATATTTCAAGAAAAATATACTAAAATAAAAAAAAAAAATAAATCTGTCTCTCTTAAGCTGATACAAACAATTTGCATAAACTACGGATGTTTAGCCCACATAAATCTAAGAGGTACAACGCATAACTAAATTATAAGCAACTATTTATTTATTTATTTATTTATTTATTTATTTATTTATTTATTTATTGCGACGTCGACTGGAATTTACAAGACTATAATGCATTAATCTTGTTTCATCGGGAAGCTCAATTCAGAATTGACAGAGGAACTTCCTATTGCCTTAACTAAACTGGAGTTGAGTAATTGTAAGGTTCAACGTTCCTCCGACCACAAAGCCGTCACTTTTTCCCAAGGGTGCCATTATTCAGACAGAGTAGGGAAACCGCGTGACAGTAATCACTCTGCGAGTGTGGGCTTGCTTATTTATTTATTTGTTTAAAGGTGCGGTTAATTATCGTTGGATCGCATCAGTCAGCAACACATTTGTATTTTCAATCCGCAAAACTCTACAAGAACACTCAATCACTTTTTAATTTCATTTTTTTTTTTTTTTAACTCCGGATTTATTTGGCTACGTCTACTGGGCTACCAGTCCCACTGGGCCACTTTGTAAGATCCTCTCCTATATTAGTACGCGTCAGAGGTGACTACGGGGCATGTAAATACTAAACACTCGGAGAGCATGTGTGATTGCGCGAGATGACCCAATCAGTCTCCCGCAGGGGTAATGAAAAAGAGGGGGGCTGGAGAGTTCCACAATAAAGTCGCCAAAAACACAAGAAACGGGTGATTGCGGTAATGAAAGAGGTTAATGACCCAGCTTCAGATATGGCAGTGTGTGGTCTGCAATTATTTATTTATTTACTTACTTACTTACTCACTTACTTACTTACTTACTTGAACAGTGATAATTTGATCCACGAGTTGAAAATATTAGGCCTAGTTGCCCTATAGGCCTAAATCGAATGATGCACAAGCTTGTGCGAGAACATGCCTTGACTCAACAGGAGGATGCTTTGGCTATACTCTACAGTATACTTTACAATACCTGAAATATAATAAAGGTTTAGCGAAACAAGCCTACTTCAAGTTTGCTGGAGTGCTATGTTTTCACACGGGTACACAGTAAGATGTTTAGTGTTAAATCAATTGGACTCATGTAGGCCTACTCCGTTAGAGTTGCATTAACACTGGGCATTTTACTGCGCATGCACAATGACAGAACACCGAATTAGACGCTCTTCATCAAAGAACTGTAGTTTTGATGATAAATCAATACCGCGTTTCTGGTCAACATCCCCACATGTTTGAACAAGTATTGAGCAATAGCGACAACAAAAGCATTGTTGTGGCCCACTAAATCTATAGCCCATCAAACGGATAGGATGTTTATATACATTGGGCTGCAGAATCTACAGCTTAATACGTCAATAGGCTAAGTCTGTATCCGAATCATATGCATCCGACATAGGCGTATTGGTGCTTAGGAGTTTTCTACAATGACATCAATGGTCTGTTGCAATCCACTTGGATATGGCACAAAAAACATGTCAACCTCACAATGTGGATGGAAATTTAGTCTGTAGAGCTATTAGTATTGCTATATTGCTCTCAAGTGGAATACTCACGCACACAGGCATAGCACACATACTGTAACAGAAGACATAGACTGCAATGTAATTGTCCCTTAGAGTAGAGGAGAGAGCTTAAGCAATTAGGCTATTATCTTTTCCATTTTCCAAACATGTAGCGTTCATTTAATCAAGCCTCGACTCTGCTGCTCTAAATAAAATAAAATCCTATCCGTTATTTATAATGACATTCTTTACAAAGCATGTTGCGGTTGTAATGAATCTGGGCCGTGGTCAGTGTCAAGTCAGCTGAGACAGAAAGGCAACATGTTCTTCTCTTGGAAATAAGCATCTTCTTTCCACAGACGTATTAAGCCGTGCTGATCTCGCGTAGAGAGCCCTAGCTGGACCGTTTTCCAGCTGCAGTGCCGTCAAAATTATGTAAAAGCACATACGAGCATCAGTTTTCAAACTGGTTACTCTGAATGTTCCAGCACTACGAGGCGAGTAGCTAATGATACGCGGAAGGGGGTTGGGGCTTGTGCATCATGAGTAAAATGATGCTGCTAACATGCCAATCAATGTCACATTCCAAAGCACAATATAACATTCAAATTCAGAGGTTCATATTCAGCGAGCTAAACTGTGCAGGACTGCTGCAGGAGTCTGATATACGCCCACTCCTCTTCTTGACGAGGCCTTTGACAGTTTCACTCTACAAAAGACAATTGCGTTCTTTGTTCCTCAGTTCGCAAGTGGACTCATTATTGAGGGGTAGGAGGGAGAAGGGGGGGGGGGGGGTTGGAAGCGTTTTAAATGACGTGCACAGTTAAGTCAGACAATAAACATTTGTTCCTCACACAAACACACATTGCCCGAACCAGAGGCAAAAAGTAACCTCAACGGCAAGGAGAACGTACTCACCTTCCTTTGGGGGTCGTTTCACTTCAGCGCTTAAGTTGCAGACCTGCGCAGTTCGTAGCTGCGGAGTCAGGCATCCTTCCGTTTGGGGATTCAGAGGCAAGACAACATTGTTGAGCACGAGCGCATTTTCCGACTCTCCGTCGCCCAAATGCTGAGGGCAGGTGCATTTTGTATACACTATTCCACACGATTCCGCGGTTCCCTTCTCCGTTTTAAGGCAGTTCTCCAACCAAGTGCACAGCACCTGACAGCCGAACTGACTGGGGCTGGCCTTGTTCAAAACCAAGAACTCCAACACCGATTTTTGCTCCTCTTCCGTTTTCTTTTGTATCAATCCAGTATAATCGAATGGGAACACCCGGCGAAGCTGAACGAAATTCTTGTCGTACTGCAAAAATATATAAATATTCTTGGAATCACACACGTATACTATAGACTCATTACTTCTCAGAAGCTCGTTGATCTTCTCGTGCGAGAAATGATCAAACTGGTAAGCCAACAGAGAGAAGTTTGAGCAGCTCAGATCTCGCTTGTACAATTTCAGGTAGATGCTGTATTTGGTAGGATCAGGGTTCTCCAACGTCCAAGTACAGTTTGTGTAGTTCTTGGGAAACATTTCATTCACCGAGTAAGATCCATAGATAACCCCCTTGACCAAAGTGGAACACCAGAAGTCTTGGGCACCAGTAAATCCAAACATTACCAGGAGATAGGTGGAAAATATATAAATCAACAGGTTACGAATAGCCTTCATCCTATGTCATTTGGCCTGCAAAAGGGAGATAAAAAAGCAAGTAACACACTAAGGGATTTCCAAGAAATACGCATAGAAGTCGTGCTGCATTCAACTCGTGCTCCTTTAACAGATTACCAGCTAATTCGTAGACAATTTATGCCCGTAGTCCCACTAGTATGTTACAGCTCCACAGCCCAAACCATCAATTACTAGACAGAATATATTACTGGGTCTCAGGTAAGCTGCAGTGTAGCAGAAACCAACGTCTCCCTTTTTCCCTCTGAAGGAATATAACTAATTTTGGGCAAACATTGCCACCTTGTGGTTCCAATCTTTAAAAAAAAAAAAGATTACAAACCATTTTCAAGAACTCCAGACAAGAGATCAATATAGCTTGTTTCACTAAATTATTTGCCCCAGTGATTTTTGTCTGAAGGGCACAAACATGCCACCAGTGGGGGAGTAACGGATTTGTGAGCTACCATTTGTACAGGAGAACTTTATATAGCCGAGAGTGCGGTTTTTAAAGAACGTTTAAGGAGAAATTTAACTGCATATATAGAATGGTGTGAGTGTGCGCGTGTATGTATGTGTGTGCGTGTGTGTGTGTGTGTGCGAGAGAAAGAGAGAGAGAGAGAGAGAGAGAGAGAGAGCGCTTCGGCGATGAAATACACTTGCTGTCTTATTTGAATGCAGGGCAATATCGACAGTCACCACCGCTGGACCCAGGCAGAGATGTTTTATATGGGATCACGAAGGCATTGATATATGTATATATAGCATATCACTGCAAATGTACGTACAGTAAATATTGTCATGTAAAAAATAAACAGGCAAACAAAAATAAATAAAAACATACAATTAGCTTTTACGAACATAGTAAAGCTTTATTTCTGGTTATTTGTTAGGCTTGATTGATCGAAGCTAGGAACACTACTTTTACTTTAACGGGATGACGATGTGTAATAATCATAATAATAATAATAATAATAATAATAATAATAATAATAATAATAATAATAATAATAAAAGGCCCGTGCCCATGCAATGTAAACTCGAATTTTAAAACAATGTATGCAATGTATGGACCACCCTCAGCCTGTGTCTTCACGAACATTTGACAGCTGCTCTTGCTCTTCCATTCTGATATTTTGTCAGATATTTTGGAGTACGTCTCACACAGTCACCAAGTAGACCCTTTCACCGAGTAGTGTGCTAATTCACGCCCAGAACCCCCCCCCCCCCCCCCCCCCCCCCCCCCCCCCCCCCCCCCATAGACAAACACACACTGGTACACACGCATGGATTTTTTTTTTTTTTTTTTTTTTAAATAATGGAGAATTTTTCATCATTAACAGGTAGCTCATGATATTCCTTACTGGTCATCATTCCTCAGTCTGATAAATAGATTTGGACAAGTACCATCATTTTTCCGAGGGGGGGGAGAGAGAGAGAGAGAGAGAGAGAGAGAGAGAGAGAGAGAGAGAGAGAATGCTATGCGATGTCCTGATTGCATTAATCCTGCGGGCAATGCAGCTGCGCAGTGTCACTGTGTCGTGTAGGCGTTGAAATTATGTGTAAGGAAGGTGTCTTAAAGTGCAGATATTCTAAAAATTGAGAACTGAGCATTTTTTGCAGGAGGCACAAGTGTTTGGATGGAATGTAATGGTCTACATTTGGTATCTCTTGCGTTCCGATATTACGATGCCGACCGATTCTCGTCTTTATGTGAGACGCGTTTTATATGGGGCGCAACACGCAGCCTCCCAGCACATTCTGACGAATCCATCCGTTGCGCTTTATCGCTTCACATTTTCAGCGTGCATTGAGAGTAGGAAGCGAGAATGCTCCTTGAAACTACTGCGACATTTTAGCAACACTGAAATCGTGTACGCGGACACAGCCTATAGGAAATCGCACGGAATCACCACAGCTAAAAGAGAACATGGTGAATGGCTGAACAATATGTTATCACTGATAAGTTATTTTGAGAGAATAAGAATTAAAATTATGAAAGGAAACCTCATTCTGGCTCGAAATTGTTGAAACCTAGTCGGCGCCAGAACTCCATTCTTTGCTGTTTTTATATAAAACGCACAGAATTTCACCTCTTAACTTCCCATTAACCCTAGAATAGTGTATGACTCCCAGACACTGCATCGCCATAGTTTAAAGCTATTCGCCCGAAACAGTGAACCATGCAACACAGATGTTCCTGTGTTACATATTGCAACATATTAACTTTCCAGCTAAATAAATGCCAGAAACCGACGCGGTGTAGGTTGGTGTCTTGGGCACTTGTCTATTTCAATCTCCCAGGTCTCCGATTTCTCTCAGACACGATGCAGTATAATAATAATAATAATAATAATAATAATAATAATAATAATTACCTTACACTCCGGAAACTATGGCTATTTTTCCAACATACTTGCACACATCCTTCAGAAATAACAACAAAATGTGCTGCCTTCTTGCGAATCAATACTTCCCATTGCCCACGATTGAAGTCCAGTGCAACAAGACGGTCAATAGACGAAAAAATACGTTAGGATCCAGTCGGTCTCATCTCGCTTCTTTCTCCCACAAAAAGGGAACCAGTTCGAGCGAACGCCACACCAATACCGCGATAAAAAGAAATACAAAAAGGGTTGGAAAGCTATTTACTGCGCCGCGAATTAAAGTAAGCAGAACGAGAAAACACAGGGTTGCACCAAAATACCCTAACAAAAAATGAAAGTGAAGGTATCAAGATGGGTCCTCTACCCCCAGCTTCTCCTCTCTCCAGAGATATTAGAGACAGGCAGCAGGCAGACAAAAAATCCTTAGCTGATGGAGGGAAGATGTTTGAATACTGAGTATAGAGAGAGATAGGAACCGCTCTCTCGCTTGCTCGCTCTCCGAGCTTCAGGACTGGGGCTGCAATATCACGTCACAGCCACTAAGATAAAGCACGTATGGACGTTTTTCCCTGCGTCTGGTACCACTTTTCCCCCCTTTGCCTCGCATCCAACGCCTTCATTTCATTGAAAATCAAGGCAGAGGGATGTTCCCATGAACTGGACCCTCCGGTTTTACATCCTACTCGACTTATCGCGTCGAGCCAGCACTTTGTTCGCCGCCTTTTTGGGACTACCTTGGTGTTTTGCAGAGGTTTGCAGATGGCGCGCGGGATGATGAAATGCGTGTTTATCTCCGATACTTTCAATGGAATTATCCGCCTTCAGTTTTTTTTTTAAGAAGAATTTTTTGTTCAAATGTACATTATACAGTCTATTATTCAACAACACGTATTTATGTGTGTGTTGGTTTATCTCGCTGCTTTCCAATTATAAGCAAACTTAACTGAAACTTATAAAATGGCCAAGTGTGTATTAAGGATTGCGCTTTTTTTGTTCTACGCTCTGAGGAGATATTGGCTACCGAGACTCAGTTAGGATCGTAAGCATAGGCTCCGTCAGATTTGCTTAAGGGGCTGTCTGTGTGGCAAACTGGCTCAGTGGAAAGCGTTTTGGTGCTGAACTACAGCGGCAGAGTTGCCGTTGACATTCACATATCCGCGTCGCAGGATGCAGTTTGAACAACAGGTTATTGCTTATTTTCTCCAACATTTCACTCGCTGGCAAAGCTTCGATGGACTGTTTACCTTCATCTGGAATCACGATGCCGTAGGCAGGTTATTTGATAAATATACAATTGTGTCGTTTCCCTAATACGACTTGGTGCTTAACATCCATTTGCCTTAATACATTAAAACGTCTCAATACACCAGAGGATTGTGTTCGGTTTAAAAGGCTGTCCTGCTCAAAGAAGATACGACATGACTGCTCTCTACCTAACTGACAAATGCAGGAATTGTTCTATTCTATTTATAGCAGGCTACAATAGGAACAATCTTTTAAATGCTGTGCCTTGGCACCCATGGATAAACACCTCAACCAACGAAACCGGCGTATTAAAAAAGAAGAAAAAAACACACAGAACACAAGTAAACGCTGATTTTAGTTAGCAATGTTTGTATCCACACCAATAAAGCATTATCGTGCACTTGTGTTATTGTGTGAAGCAGCGAAGACAATGGAGAACACGCGTTCTGTAATCTCACTTCATTCTGCACCTATCCAAGATCATATGAAATTAGTCATGTTCTCAGCTCTTCAAGCTAGTGTTAAAATATAACAAGAATAGACAGAGACTTACAGACAATATTGCAGGAGTCACAGTCAAAGTTTAATTTTAATACTTCCTATCATTTGCACTCTGAAAGTCAAACATGAAACACTGAAATTGATTTTTCTTTTAGATGGCTCATAAATAAAATGATATGTGTGTCTGTGTGTGCATGTGCATATGTGTGTGTGTATGTAGTTTTATTCCTTTAAATAAAATTCTGTTCTGTTTTCCAGAATTAATTTTTAAAATCCACAAATCACGAAACAACCCTAATTTGTTTTTTCAATGCATTTTGAAATATATTTGGAATACTTGGGAATATATCTGATAAATTGTGATTATATTTATCATATATGTCACATACATTGGAAATACATTACTGAAATAATATGAAATATTTATGAAACCAATTTTTACATATTTTGCCAAGTATTAGCAGCTTAAAATATATTATAACAATATATGCACATTTATTTTTGATTTTATGTATTTTTTTGCCATATGGGAAAGACATTGCAGCCAGACTAAATATGGACCTGAAGTTATGAGGTAGCCCCATGTCAAAGGTGTGTTGAAAACCACGGAAAGGGAAGAACGTGGATCACAAGAGATTGCTGGACACTGTGTGATTCTGAAGAGCAAGAGGGTTGAAAATCACAAAGGTGTGGATTTTCTCTCCTGTCTTCAAGTGCAGGCGCTAGAAGGGAAGAAGTTGAGAAAAAGCATCAGACACCTACATCCAAAAGCCACTTGCACTTCTTAACCAAAGCGTTAGGGTCGCTGGCTTCACAAACAGAAGTCAAGAGATTGCTTCAAAGGCACTAATGGACGAGGCCTGTGGTGGTGTTTCTTTGAAGGGGATCTGTTTTCGTTGCCACCTCACCTTGGCTAAGGGTTCGACTCGAAGGCTTGACCTTGTGGTCGGTCACAGGCGGATAGAGGGCGGAGCTTTAAGGTCTTGATCCACAAGCGTTCACATCCCTGGAAAAAGGTTCATAAAGGACCAATACAAAAACGGAGATCGATGGTAGCAATGGGGGAGATGTTTCCAAGGAATCCATGCGACTGCATTACATATCCGTAATATGACTGTGTTACCATGGCAGCATGGCAGCCACTGCTAAATGCATATATGTGATAGCCCCTGCGCTGTTATGGGTCTGTATGTGTTAAAGCCTGTCCGTTTAGTGCCTGTGCAGGAGCGGGGACATGGCCGTTTTCCTGTCTTGAGCAGTAGGGACCCTTGCTTAAGAGAAACCTGAACACGGAGTCAGCATGTAGGGTGACTCATATGTGAGGTTTTTTATTTTATTTATTTTTTGCATAATGTGGGCTAGCACATACACACTGTATTTGTCTGAGTGTGGATGTGTGTATGGTTCTACTTGTGTGTGAGTGGGTGCGTGTGTGTGTGTGCGCGCACACACACACACGTGTGTACGTGCGTTCGTGTGTAGTTGTGAACGTGTGCGTGCGTGTGTATGTGTGTGTGTGTGTGTATGAGTATGTGTGTGTGAGCATGTGCATGTGTGTGTGAATGTGTGTGTGTGCGTGTGTGTGTGTATGTATATGTGT
The DNA here is from genome assembly GCF_013347855.1 of Anguilla anguilla. Classification (NCBI taxonomy): domain Eukaryota; kingdom Metazoa; phylum Chordata; class Actinopteri; order Anguilliformes; family Anguillidae; genus Anguilla; species Anguilla anguilla. The sequence goes on along the minus strand of NC_049218.1, from coordinate 24,594,541 downwards.
GCGTGCGTGCGCGTGTGTACGTGCATGTTTGTGTGTGTGTGCGTGCACGTGTGCATATCTGTGTATGAGTATGTGTGTGTGAACGTGTGTGTGCATGTATATGTGTGCATGCGTGTGTACATGTATTTGCGTGTGTGTGCATGTGTGTGTGTGTGTGCGTGTGCATATGTGTATGTATGTGTGTGTGTATGAGTGCATGTTGTGTGCATGCGTGTGTGTGTATGTATGTTTGTATGTACGTGCATGTGTGTATGTTCGTGTGTGTGTGTGCGTGTGAGTGCATGTGTGTGTATGTGTGTGCGTGCACATGTGCATGTGTGTGTGCATATGTGTGCATGTGCATGTGTGTGTGCGTGCACGTGTGTGTGCATATGCGTGTGCACATGTGCATGTATGTGTGTGTGTATGAGTGCATGTTGTGTGCATGCGTGTGTGTGTATGTATGTTTGTATGTACGTGCATGTGCGCGTGTGTGTGTGCATGTATGTGCATGTGTGTGTGTATGAGCGCATGTGTGTGCATGCGTGTGTGTGTGTGTGTGTGTGTGTATGAGCGCGTGTGCATGCGTGTGTGTGTGCATGTGTGTGTGTATGAGCGCATGTGTGTGCATGCGTGTGTGTGTGTGTGTGTGTGTGTATGAGCGCGTGTGCATGCGTGTGTGTGTGCATGTGTGTGTGTATGAGCGGATGTGTGTGTGTGTATGAGCGCATGTGTGTGCATGCGTGTGTGTGTGTGTGTATGAGCGCATGTGTGTGCATGCGTGTGTGTGTGCATGTGTGTGTGTATGAGCGCATGTGTGTGTGTGTGTGTGTGTGCGCGTGGGTGTATGTGTGCGTGTGTGTGTGTATGAGCGCATGTGCATGCGTGTGCGTGTGCGTGTGTGTGTGTGTGTGTTTGTGTATGAGCGCGTGTGTGTGGGTGGGTGGGATGTGCTCAGTCGGTAAGTTGGCGTGTGTGTGTGCACGTGTGTGTGTATGAGCGCGCGTGTGTATGTGTGTGTGTCTGTGTGGGATCGCGGGATGTGCTCAGTCGGTAAGTTGGCGTGTGTATGTGTGTGCGTGTGTGTGTGTGTGTGTGTATGAGCGCATGTGTGTGTGTGTGTGTGTGTGTGTGGGATCGCGGGATGTGCTCAGTCGGTAAGTTGGCGTGTGTGTGTGCGTGTGTGTGTGTGTATGAGCGTGTGTGTGTGTGTGTGTGTGGGTGGGTGGGATCGCGGGATGTGCTCAGTCGGTAAGTTGGCGTGTGTGTGTGCGTGTGTGTGTGTGTATGAGCGTGTGTGTGTGTGTGTGTGTGAGCGCGTGTGTGTGTGTGTGTGTGTGTGTGTGTATGAGCGCGCGTGTGTGTGTGTGTGTGTGGGATCGCGGGATGTGCTCAGTCGGTAAGTTGGCGTGTGCGTTCTGGTGCTGGGAGGGAAAGGGCCTCGGGGTAAGATGCTTCAGGCTCTGCGCAGCGAGACTGTGAGTCACCATTCTACCCAGTCGTTTACGCATACAGCCCATTGCCATACACTGCTCTCTTCACTGCCACATAGAACAAAGACAGGATCTGACTCCGAGACCTGCCTACACACAGCTCCTAACAGCACGCAGTGCTTCCGTCTGACTTGCTGACAGCCATCACAATAACCTACACATAATATGGCCTTTCCACAAAATAATCTCATTGTTATTTAATTTAATTATTTGATGCATGCCCTCCCTCCCATGTCCCATTCAGCCAATAGTTGCAGAGTGGTTATTATGTATTACATTTAATGAGAATGCTAAGTCTAGCATATAGGGGAATGAATCACGCGCTCCATTCACACGCATTACTGTATCTGCTCAGTGAAGACTACGTCGTCATTTGATTATTGGGTTGTTTGCGGTCACAGAATGATGAGGTGATCACACGTTTGAGGTTTCATGGGTGAGTGAGTGGGTTGGATTGGGGGGGAATGTAACTGCTAATATGTTATTAGTAACTTTAAATATTTACATATTATTACATATTTTAATCTATGATATCTGTAGTTTATATGTGAATGCCTTATCATGCTAAACATGCATTTTTAGCTGAATAAATTACATATTTCAGCTTTATTATTTCCAACATTGATTTTGATAGAGTACTTTGACTCCCACTGAATATCATGTCCTAACATGTTACTTCATAATGACCACATTTACCCCTGTTAAACAACTGCTCAGTTATTTTAAATGACTTCTATTGTAGCTATTGCCAAGCACACTGTAAAATAAATACATTTGATATCTAACCATAGAGAGGATGCAGCTAGCTTCACAGTGCATTCTGATCATTGGATCTAGTCAAAAACTTTGCAGTAGCTACTGGATTTCAAATTAGCAAACCAATTTTCCGAAACACTTCAATAACATACAAAGGACACTACATTAGAACTGAAAAATAAGGAGGTAGAAATCAAGTATGTATTCCCCGCTCAAGCACCAGAGACAAGGAGTACCACACTCTGATGTCAGAGCACATTCTTGAGGAAGAAAATTTCTCTGCTACGAAATGATTTCTCTCCTTCCGATATGTGACTGCTAAAGGGAAGGGAAGCATTACAGCATGTCCAATTTTAGATTTTAGGTTTGATCGCCTCAAATGCATATGTAGAAATGTACTTCCGCTTATCTCTTTCAATGTTTCAATGCATCATTGTGAAGATACATAATTCACCAGACAGATCTGGCTGCCTTTGCGGGTCCAGCAGGATGTTGGCCGTGACAAAAATATGCAGGGTGTGTCTGACAACCCAAAAAAAACTTGAACCCTAGAAGGGGCGTCTACCATAGTCTTCCTGTACTTTTGGATTTGTGCTTCGGATGCAGTGAAGACACCTGAATGTAATGAGAGGAGCATTGTGGGGATTTGTTTAAGTTGGGGAGCTGTTCCAGGTGTTCCCCTGCTGGAGATGGGCAAGGATTCTTTCCTAAAATGCTGTACTTTGCTGACAGCACCATTGTTCATTTATGACCTGCATCCGAGCAAGGCCTTCCTTCACCTTTTTCCTGCGACTGCCAACAGTTCCAGAGTCAGTGTTCTCGTCCCCCAAATCCTAACTCAATAAATGCAAGTAAACGGCCCGTTTTAAACCTGATCGAGGCTTTTAATTTAACGGCTAATTTCGCGGACTCACTGAGTCAGTTTGGAGATACGTAAGAACGCGCTTTGCGGTACGATGGTTTGTGAAGGACGCATCGAGCTTTTGTTTCAACGCCGAAGCGTGTGGAGGCGAGTATGTGCAGAATGGATTATCGCGTACTTGTGAGGACGGGAAATCATTGTACGCGTTGCCATGGGCTGCATTCATGCTTTACCTCCATAGAAATCACGGTTACGTGACACAGCCCACATGCATCCCGCGGAGGAGGGAAGCAGAGATCAAAAACCTCTCGAGAATCAAACCGGCAACCTCTCTTTTAGACGCCCAATTTCGTAATTGTCATAAAGGTGCACAACTATGTATTATTCATGCTGGCATTTAAGAAAACAGCCAGTGTTACCTGTGTCAGCAACATTAGCACATACATTTAATGAAAAAAATAAAACTGCAGTTTCCCCAGTCTACTCTGTAACATGTGTTGTTTGCATCTAAACATATTGGACTGCCAGTTTCTGATTTTTCTGTCTGACTCAATGGATTTACAGTAATGCACACAGCACAAGTGAAAGCTGATTTTCTTAGCTGAAAACGTGAGCACATACATGCAATGCAAACTTTTCACACCTACAGCTGAGCATATGCTGTTTGCTTTTGAACGCATAGCACTGGCAGTCTCCGTGTATTTTCCCAGTGGTAAACCTGGCAAATGGGGAATTATTTGCCCTACAACTTTAACAATTAATGTTACATTAACTATCCCAAGCATCCAACTGCGAGAAAATCAAAAAATGTGTACGGATAATTAGCTCAACAGATAAATAATTGCACAGAGGCTTTGTAAAGTGGAAATGCACTATTCGAGGTGGCTGAAAACAAGTTTTCCCTATGGCTGTAAACAGTAGTATGCTACCAACTAGATATCTGTGTGTACCAGCTTTCCAAAAAAACAAAAACAAAAAAAAAAACAACCGTATTAATATTGGATATAAGTTACCTTTACCTTTAAAATGGCTGGATGCTGTTGGTTGACTTGAAGTTAAGGGCGAATAATGACAGAATCAAAGCCTTATGGCAGAAGTTAAATTACCAGGTGAACTATAAAACCGAGGTGGAGGTTCGTAAATATATCTCATTGGTTCCGACCATAGCGCGCGCTGCCGGGCGGTCTGAACAGCGGTCTAAGCCCTAAGGTGCTAAAATGGAGAGACTGAATCAATAACATTTAGTGTCACTTGAAAAGCCTATCTTCAATGAGTCATGTAATTAAATGGTGACACTGAAGCTTTTGGTTTACCCGCCAGGGCACTGGCCATACATAACTACAGATGGGATGACTAGCAGGTCTGCTAAGTGTGTCTCCGGCATGGGGGGGGGGGGGGGGGGGGGGGGGGATTAATATGATTTTGAGTGAGAAAACGAAAAGATGGACTGTTGTCGTTTGTGAAACCATTTGCTTGATAGCCAACCGTTGAAATACCTATTCGCTATTCTGTCATAGTGTTGCAGTCGACTGCTCAAACACACTCACAAATATTGCGTCACCCTCTGTACCTCCCACCCCTGTTATATTGTTATTGTAGTAAAAACAACGCCCCAAGACAAATTAGTGGCAGTGAGGAATTGAATTGTTCCTCAAACTCCACATGCTTTGTATACAGGGGTGCAAATTATTGTTCATTCCTCAATAAATTATATTATTTTATCTTTTAACTATTGTATATATTTTATAAATTTTACTGAGAAAGAATGACCTTCCTAAAGCCTGTGCCCAGATTTTGGGCTGCATCTGATATTCAAATGTATTATTTGAAATGTATTATTATTTATTTACGATTTGTATTTGCATTTAATTTGGCTTGTCAGATTTGACTGAATCTAGGCCGTAATATGTCTTGGTTTTGGATGTTTAGACGAGCAGCCAAGGTTAAAACCGAGGAGTGAAGAACTCAAGGTGCTGCTCATTAGGAACATATTTGGGAAAAGCTTCGCAGATCCCGGTTCTGATTCAGTCAACATTTGACTTTGACTTCCAAATGAAACGTTTCCGTGAAACAATTTGGTGAGTTCAGCAAATGGAAAAACTAATGCGCCAAAGTGTTTTTCTGAGGAACGCATTTAATTGTGAGGGAACTTTAAGAACAAATGCTCCCTTGGCTCTGAGACTCAGCCTGGAGTGGCTCAACCATAAGTGGAGAAACGGGCTTGCAGATGCGGCTCTTGCAATAATAAACCATTGCCTTATGTTCACACAGCTCTCAATATCATTTAAAAGTTGACTGAGTCATTTTCCTTACCTCAGCCCTTCCAGAAATGTGTGTGTGAATGTGTGCGAGTGTGTGTGTGTGTGTGTGTGTGTGTGTACTGTATGTCTGTGCGTCTCTGTGTGCGTGTGTGTATGTGCGTGTATGTCCGTGTGTCTGTGTGTGTGTGTGTGTGTGTACTGTATGTCTGTGTGTCTCTGTGTGCGTGTGTGTATGTGCGTGTATGTCCGTGTGAATGTGTGTGTGTGTGTGTGTGTGTGTACTGTATGTCTGTGTGTCTCTGTGTGCGTGTGTGTATGTGCACGTATGTCCGTGTGTCTGTGTGTGTGTGTGTGTTTGAAATAAAGCATGGTGTAGTTGGTTGGATGGATACTGTTGTATGACGGACAGTCGTTTGAGTGCTTTCAGCCAAAAGCATGTCAGACACCAAGTAACGTTTAGAGAAACCTTGTCCTTTCTTTTTGACTGGTAATCTCACGGAAAGCCCATATAGAACCACCAGTTTTCTTTTTCTGTTCCCCAGCATGCAGAGAAAATTATTTGTTTAGAACTGGCGCTCTCAGCGAAGAGCTGATATCTATAATGCATACTCATTTTTGAGTGCTCAGCACACCCCTGGTTGATATTCTGCATCCTAGAAACTAGGTCAGTCTCTTCCCTCCCAGAGTGGGGTGGAGGTAGGTTCTAGGCTAAGTTTCAAAATGGAGGAAGAAAGCGCTAGCCATGTGATTGATGATGAAAGATTCCTTTTTTCTCTCGGATATGTGAATAAAGATAAAGGGGATGTCGGTTAGGCCGAGGATGAAGTCAGTGCTAGATGAAATGCCACACTGGGCACGCACATTTGCAGCAGATGGATCAAATAATCCAAATGCATTGTCATTTTCTTTTCTTGTTTGCAACAAAACCACAGATCAGTGTATTGTTCTACACACACAAAAAACAAAAACAAAAACACACACATACACATGGCAAATATATAGAGATGGGTGACAAATTGCAGGGAAAACACATATAAATGAGTGGAGAAACATAATAAATGCAGATGCTTCCAAACAAGTGTACTGAATGATACAATTAAGCAATTAATATCGTATCATGCTCTGTGGCATGTATAAAAATACTGAGCAGGCCCAGTTGACCTTGATTTTGGATAAAGATGGCAAGAGGAAAACATCTGTGAGTTTGAAAGAGGGTTCATTATTGGGGCATGGCTGGCAAGACTGCTGAACTGGCTAGTGTTTCACTAGGAACAGTAACTAAAGCGACATCTGCATTTAGATCTATGTGAAAGACATCAGTAAATCCAAAAATGTTGATGGAAATTGTGGTCAAAAGGGCACATTCGATGACCGTGATGCTAATTCATTAGTGCGATATGTAAGAAAAAACATAAGACAAACTCTTCCTCAGGTGACTGAGAATGTCAATGCAGGACAAGAGCAATCCATCGACAACTACATCGAGAAGGATTTTATAGTAGGGTTGCAGTACCTTATCAAGTTGAGTGGTGCAAAAAACCATAGGCTCTGGTCTACAGAGATGTGGAAAAAAGTGATCTGGTCAGATGAGTCATCCAGCATATTCTCGACAAGTGGGCGAGTGCATGTGTGGCGTACACCAAGCGAACGGTACAGGCCTGAACCCCTACAGTGCAGACCTGGGTCAAATACGTATTCGTTTTCGATTCAAATACTTTCCTGTGCTCTATTGATCTTGACTATTGTAATTGAGCCTGCTAATATGACCAGAATGCGGGGTTTGTACTTTTTAAGAGTATTTGGTATTGGTTCCAATACACCAGACAAGATCAGTAAAGCGTAGAAAAGTATTTGAATCCAAAACAAATACGTATTTGACCCGGGTCTGCTACAGTGACTCACAATTTGAGTTTGAGTTCAAGTTAAGATCAATGTCATTTGTAAAATACAATTGTACATACTTTATTTTACAATATAAACTATTTTAATAACATGTTAAGGTATTTGTTTGCAAGTCATGTTAGTTTCTTTGTCCATTTGTTTTTGGCATGTTACTATGCAGAATGTCATACAGGTATGCCGCTCGTCTTTCATTTCAGGTACCCATCATTTCGTACAGCCGGACGATCCTTCAAAGCAACAGAAAAACAGCACAAAGGAAAGCGAGAAAAGTCCTGTCAGGAGGAACCGCACCGTGGCTCTTTGTACCTCACTGCAGGTACGCTCCCCTTCGAACCTTTTAAATCCCCGTCCCTCGAAGCCGAAGCAACGGCAGCCCATCTCACGGCCAGATAGGCGCCGCTTAAATCCGTTCCGTCCTCCGCTCTCCCAGCTCCCTCTCCGCTCCGTCAGCGTGCCACGCCCATCGGGGCCTTACACCTCCACCTGACACCCGTAATCGTTCTGCTCCACTCACAGCCTGGTCTCCCACCCGGCCCTGCCCCCATGCGACTGAGTCCTTCTCCCCTCCCCGCCGATGGGACTGCCTGGACTGAGTGTTCCGCAGAGTTACTACCACCCCCGTTTGTCACTTGGAGGAGAAACCAATCAAAAATTTTTGCTTCACGCCAAATCACTGTGATTTGCTCGAACGAGGTATTCTCGAATCCCCCAAAATGTGCTATTCGGAGCTCACCAAGCCTCTCTCGTCGAGTAATAGGTTGTGACCACACATACATTGTGTGTGTGTGTGTGTGTGTGTGTGCGCGCATGTGTGCGTGTGAGTGTGAGTATGTTCGTGCGTCTGTGTGTGTGTGTGTGTGTGTGTGTGTGTGAGTATGTACGTGTGTCTGTGTGTGTGTGTGTGAGTGTGTGTGTTTTTGTTTGTGTCCGTGCGTGTGTGTTTCGGTGTGTGTTTGAGTGTGTGCGTACATATGTGTGTGTGTGTGTGAGTACGTACGTGTGTCTGTGTGTGTGTGTGTGTGTGTGTGTTTAAGTGTGTGTGATGACAGAACCTACAATGACAGAAAGTACAATTACGACACAGCCTTCTGGGTTCTTCATTCTCTTTTTATACTTCATTCATTTAGTCCTCACTCTGCTACCCTGTCCTAGGGTGCTGCCCGGGGAGAGGTGATGCTTTTCCACCCAGCACATTATTTGTTTGCGTTGAAGCGTAATTTGAAAGGACTGGTATCCTTTAGTCACATTTTTGTCTTGCAGGCCTGATATAAACTGAATATTTGGACCACATTTTTGAAGGATGAAGACATTTCATGGAATGATATTTGGCACAGCATCAATTTGGCTTCCAAAAAAACCAAATCATCGGATGAATCATCCTAACTTCCTTCATGGGGTACATTCAACCCCTTGTGGGCGTAGTTGCAATCTCTTGGTTTCCATCGCCGTATGCACAAACATCTGCTTGAGGAATAAAAATGAGAGGTGAGTATATAAATAAATAAAAACTTGTTCGCAATAAATAAATAAATAAAATAAAACAAAATATAATGTGTCATACTGTACATAGCAGCCAGGATAGCGGCAGTTAAATATGTCGCGTCTTTGATATAGTTTCAAATGGATTCTCAGATTGAGAAACATATGCCGGTGGAAATCGATGCGGCAAAATTTGAATAAAGACGTCAGCGCGGGTTTGTTGTGTTGATTAGGCGAGGGAAAATATTTTTAACAGAACGTTACGTTTTCTCCCCCCCCCTATCTTTATTTTACGGAAAGTTTTATCTCTCGCGGGATTTGGTCCCGAACGCCTCCCGAGTTACTTGCAGAGAGTCGCCACAATAGCATCACATTATAATGAGATATTTACATTTCCATTCTGGGTTACTACTGCGTGCTACTCGCTGCGCGAGGAGAGCTAATTGCCGAATCCTCTCTCCTTATCCGTCTTTGCTTCATTTCTCGTTCAGCTTTGACCTTGCCGTTCATCTTTTCATTCACAACGCAGTTAATGTCCATGGAGCAGTCGATTCCCCGCTGCAGCGAACAACTTTGACGGCAGGCCAGTAGCTTACTTTGCTGTAGTGCGATATCACTGTGCGTCAGTACTTAAAATCCTCAAAAAAACGCCATTGACTCAAATCCCACAGGTTCCCGAATATATTTTTTCCCTCCTGGCCTTCTTTTGAACAAAGTAAATGTACTGTGAATATGATGTACTTTCCTCTGACAATGCTTGCAGGAATTATACCAGTACACATATTGCTTAATCAGCATCTTTTTTTTTTTTTTAATTTTTTATTCACAACCTTCTGAAGGAAGAAGCTGAACTTCTTCATATTTATTAATGGGCACCTCTCCGCAGTGCATAGACTGTGTCGGTATTTGATGTTAAAGTACAGTCCCATTAATGATGGAAATGCGATAACTAATGATGCAGTTAACAGCTTAATGCTTCTACTTGAACTATGTGGCTCTCCTGTGTGAGGTGTCAACAGTTTTTTGTTGTTGTTGCAGTAGTCATAAATATGTCATGACCTGAACATCGCATTTGTAAAAAAAACACACATAAAAGTAAATAGCTGATTAGCATCAGGTTGAAGTGTGTGTATCCCAAAAAGAGATTTGATTACATTTGCATTTTTAAAAAATCAGCATTGCTTTTTAAATTTCTGAATGATTTCTTTTTTTTTTTTTTTTTTTGGCAACAGAATTATTGAATTGAATGACTTAAATTATGAGTAAGTCAGGAGCCCCAATTAACTTGATCCCATTCACAAATGTTCTCTACCCTATCACAGGTATCCACCGACCCACAGACAGCACCAGGACGCAGCCAGCAAACTTCATATGCTAGTCCATTTCATGTTCTCGTCACTCGTGGAATAAAAGATAAGTCTGCGGAAACTGATGTTCCTGCGCGCTGCAGCTCTCTTCCCTTCCAGCCTGCCTGCTCTCCTCCCCAATGGAGACAAATAAGCCACAAATGGGCTCTGCGCGCGGATTCACACGGCTAGGTTAGCGTACGGCTAGGTTAGCGTGCGCCCGGCGGCGCCCCGCGGCACACGGTTAAAAGGGCAGGCGGCCATCTCTTCCAGTCTCCTGCCTCCCCGCGGGCCGCCGCCCGCAGTCTGAAGGGCAGGCCTTGGGCGAGGGCCAGGGCGAGAGAATCACCAGTGGGGCATGCGCAGCACAAGCGCGGGCAAAAAAAGGAAGGAACACAAAACAGCTGGGATGCGGTCACAGCCCACGCCGCTGAAATAAACACCCAAACATCCCCCGATGCCCGCCAGGTTTTCCCTCTCTACGGCTGGGTGTGGACTTCCAAGCCGACAGGGATAATATGGACGTTCCTCACGTCCCAGGAACTACGTTCCTCTGAGGGTCTCAGATTCCGGTTCGGGTTTTAGCCATGCATCCACCACTGCATGTCCACTGGCTAAGCTCCAAGCCTCTTCGACCCCCAACCAACACTCAGCACAACATGCTCACATGATTTTGTGTGCTTATACCTGCCTGCTTTACCTTCATTCGGAACAAGCTGTTTGTGACATTACTGCTTTAATTAGTAGTAGACTCACGTTCTCTCTCCTTCCCTATTCTAGCACTAGTTACTTCCTGCATAACTAACCATTTTAAATATGACAGTTATTTGGTGAATAACCAATGATTAGCTACTCGTATCCTTGTTGCTTGTGAGTTGAAGCTGCACTTCTCTCTTCTCTGCTGTTTGATGCGATACGCACTGAACTAAACTGCTGAATTAAGCAATGCTGATATTCAATTATGCCCCCAGCGGAAACATGGTCTTCTATCTTCTTTTGTTCAGCAGTGATGTTCACACACACACACACACACACGTGTTTCAATGCTGTATCAACAGGAGAATCCCAGCCAAAATACCCCATTTTCTAATTCTTCAGATTATCTGTTAAATCTTTGATTTAATTGTTTGTGAGCTTTAATATTGGTCATTGTAATTATTAATTGAAGTACTAAATTCATGATTAGATCCGAGATTAAAGGAATTTTGAGACTGATTACGGAATGCGTTTATTCTGCTACAGCTAAGAGGTGCTGTAAGCAGACTAACAAGATTGAAAGCCTTGTAGTAGATGAATGTTGAAAAGCCGTACATTATTTCATCCACATTCCCGACAAATATGATATTTACCTTCTGTTCACTCTCGGAAGTTAAAAAAAAGACTGCGAAACACAGCGTGAGCTCCACCATGTACACTTAAAATGCGACGATAATGTCCGTTTGATTTTGTTTATTTTCTGCCATGTTCTGTGCTTGCGCAGAGCTTGTATCTGGAACTCAGCTCAACAAAACACAACTGCAAGCGAAGCAGGAGTGTTTGGTATCCGATAAAAGCTGGGTTCCATTTCTGGAAATGAGAGGGGGGAAAAAGTGATGTTTGAAAGCCTTAGGAGTTATTCAGCATTTGTCCTAAAATTTGACTAGGAATTTAATCCTGGTGTAAACATTTTCCCCGCGTAACCTGGTGTAACCGCTGCTGGTGAGGAAAAAAGTTCGAGTGAAAATTAGGACAGCTGATGTTTGAGCCAAACTGCCTCATAGCACTGCATTTTTAAGCATATACCTTCACTTGTTTACTGGGGTCCGTTTCTTTTCTATGCAACATCGATTCCTTGTCACTCCCAATGTTGAACACATTCGAGAATCGGGCCCATTTGCAGTTAATGAGTGCACATTAGGACTGAATTTGGGTTATGGTCCAAACAGGACGGCGCTGGACTCTGCCAATATGGAACTCTTTCCCTCCCAAAGGAAGCAACAGATTTTGCCACTCAGCAGTGCTGAACAAAAAAAAAAAAAAAAAGATAAAAAGAAAGAAACTGACTTGTAAGTCTGGTGGTCTCAAAAGAGTAACTTGGATGGCTCAAACTTGCTCTTCAGACTTCCTAGAATGGTGTCATCAGTGTCTCGACTCTAATAGTGCCATGGAGCATTACAACTGTCAAACACAATGGCTGTGACACTAAGCACCTCTTGTTCTTCACAATCAGGCACGTCCCAAAGGAACAACCAAACAAACGTCCAAATCTATTCTAGTACAGCAAGACTCAGAACTCTGGTGTGTCATGGTTCCTTTCCATTGACAGTTTCTCAATTTCTTCTACAACTTGAAGAAAAGAGAAATTAAAATATGAATCAATTTAAAGGAGGGGGCTGGGGGAGGGGCAGTAACTCTTTTGATCAATGCTAGTGGATGTCGCGAACAGCCAAAATACAATTTTTCCTTCCCGGCTTCTGATGCAGTTCATTGAAATGACTAATACTGCTCAAGATTCAATCTCAATTAGAGGTCCTCCAGTCTCAATCAGAGGTCCTCCAGTCTCAATCAGAGGTCCTCCAATCTCAATCAGAGGTACTCCAGCCAGTGCAATAGCCTGCCTGCATTAAATGGCCCTTTTTCCTCCTCAGGCAGGGGGAGGAGCAGAGGAGTGACCCATAGCCACCTCACACACTGCAGTCATGGGGACCAGTTCACACACTGCACTTATGGGGCCCATTTCACACACTGCAGTTATGGGGCCCATCTCACACACTGCAGTTATGGGGCCCATCTCACACACTGCAGTTATGGAGTCCATCTTACACAATGCAGTCATGGGGACCAGTTCACACACTGTACTTATGGGGCTCATTTCACACATTGCACTTTTGGGGCCACACACACACACACACACCCACGTTATGTATTGCTATACTTGTGAGGACTTTTGACTGATTTCCATTGTCTACATTCTACAAACCACTACATGCCTAACCCTAACCCTAACCTAATTCTAAGCCTAACCCTAAGTTTTAACCCTAAAACAGCCTCTTGAAATTGTGAGTACCAGCAAAATGTCCTCACTTCCTGTAATCTTTCTATACTTGTGAGGGCATTTGGTCCTCACAAAGATAGTAGTAAATGTCCACACACACAAACACACACACGCACACACCTCATATAATTATTTTCAAATACAACTAAAATAAATCTGTGCGAATGTGCTAACATGCTGATTGTTCAAGATCATCTTAATCCTAGAGAAACAGTTTTGTTTGTTTACACTGTTTTGTTATACTGTAGTTGATACTTCCCGTTTGCAACACACGTTGAAAGCACGTGCCATTCATCACCATGGGGAAAGGGAAAAAAAACTTCACAAGTCAGAAGACAGTTGCGAACAAATTAATTAAACTGCTTTCCACTATTAGGTCAATATCGAAGAAGTTTGAAAACCACCTGATAAGCCGGCGGTGAGCTCGTCTGGAAGAGGATGCTAGTGCATCTTTCCTCCACAGACAGCGAGGCAGATGGTCTGGGATGCAAGGGAAAATTCCCACAAGACCACAATTGAAGAAACACAAATCGTTTCAAATCCACAAATATACAAATCTTGGGAAGTCTTCAAATCTGCCATCAGATGCCAACTACATACCAATGGACATTTGGAAGGGTTGGCATAAAAGAGCCTCAATTGAGGGAAATTAACAAAAAAAAAAACCGCTGGAGTTTGCAAAATGGCATTGGAACTTTAATTGAAACTGGGTCTAATGGTCAGATGAGACCAAAACGGAGCAAAGCAATGATCCCAAGTGTACCTCAAAGTCAACTAAAAAATATTTAACTGAACACAAATTAACTTTTTTGCAAAGGTCATGTCAGACCTTTCTGAGAGTCAAATGTTAACTTCTTCATTAGCGAGTATCTGAATATCTCAACAAAAACACATTGTCATCAACAAAAATGCCATTTCTGACTCATTAATTAAAACCTGCTAAAGTATGGATATCAGTATGAGGCCAAGTTACAACAAACAATATAATGTAACTTGTCTCTGTGTTTTTTCATCCTACCATTGGCAAAGAATGTGATCATTCAGACTATATGTATCACATTAAATGCCATGTCAATCATGTATGACTGAAATAATCTGCAATTCAGCTATCTGCAGGGCTATGTCCCATTTATGCCACACCATTGTGGGAGGTTCAATCTCATCTTTTCTTATTTAAGGTTATTATTACTTGCATACACAAGGATGCTCACAGGCTAACCCCAGAAAGCAAACGCCCAAATCTAGACATCTAGAGGGATGGAAATATAGGTAGAGAGATGTTTTGACATAAATGGACCCAGTTAAGCTCAGGTTTTACCTGGGTTTTGCCTGGCTATGTCCAAGTTGGCTAGAGAACTTCAACTTTTCAACCAAATGTAGCCGGGTCTTCACCTAAAAGCTTAGACGGTGTTTCACTAAATTTTCACTGCAAAAATTCTCACAATGACAATAACCACTTCATTGCTAGCTAAAAACTGCCTATTTTCTGTATTGCTAACTGTGAATAAACTTTGATTTGATCTGATGTAATCATTCGGCTAATTAGGTAATAGACTAGATATGATATCTGATCTTATTAATAAGAATAAATTTAGCTTACCTTTGAGTAAATGTATGTCTTGTCTAGATTACAGCATTGGCATTAAGCTGCGAGTGTGGTCTTCTACAAAGTTTTATCCACAACAGACACCTTTTCAAGTTTGGCTTCAACTTGGGGAATGGAATAAAAATAATACCCCCAGAGCTTAGTAGAGCGTAAACATATTGTTACGACCCGTAACTTGCCTGCGTTATAATAACCAGGTGTATGCTATCAGACGTAACACAAAGCCACCTTATTAATTACTTCCAATATTCACATTCATACGGTATTTTGATTCTTTTTCCCTAGTATTATCATTGTAAATTGAATACAGACACCACGTAATCTAGGGCATTGGCGTCATTTAATTCTGGCAACTGATGTTGAACAGAAGTCAAATTAAGGAATTGTTATGAGAGAGGACTGAATTGAGGGAACAGTTATGGACAGAATTTATTTGAGTGAATTGATACTAAGAGATATAATGAAACAAATTGCATCAATTCATCCTGCCAAGTGTCTGAAGTGATCTGAAGGATGGACTGATGCTTGCCCTGAGGTGAACAGGAATCTTAAAAGTCATTCTTACAAGAGGGTCGGCTCATTTTTCCCCTGTGGCCTCGCACGAAGGTGGGCCGGCCATTGTGCCAGGGTGAAAATGATTAGGCCCAGAGTTCACCCACCTTTTTTAACCAAAACACATCACCGAAAACCCGCTCCCCCAGACACAGGATAATATGTCTGTTTTTGCAAGTTCCTGAACCGCACTTCCAGAAGAAGCTTTGTAACTTGAAGCTAAAGGGTTTTGTTTTTTTTTCTGCCTCTAGCTACAATGATGTTGCAGACAGTGTCGGAGCTAGATGTTGGAGGAAGTTGTACAGCAATCATTTATAAGCAGGGATTGGTGAACTGTCAATCATAATTTGCTAACAGTCAATTGGCTGCTTTCGTCAGACATCTTTGATCAGATGTCCAGTGGGGAAAATTATTGATTGGTTGGGACTGGAACATTTGTAATGATGAAATCAGCAGGAAGAAGAAGAAGAAAAAACAAACCCAAGTTTGGGCCTTCATAGTGTGGATATTTGAAGTTGTATGAATTGTGTGTGTTTACATATGGTTAGAAGGTAGAGAAGTCAATGTTCCTAAGGACAGAGAGTCTGTGGTCATTGTGGTTATTTCTGTAGGAAACCCTGAAACGTGCCAAACTCATGGTGCTGTATAGGTTTGGGGCATGCCCTGCCAAGCCGTAACTTGGCGGTTGGCATACCTGCCATCCCAGTTTTAGAAAGCCATCTGCACATCTGTCAGCATTCTAAAACTGTATTGGCTGACTGTTTTAGCAAGCATTTCTGTTTACAATTTGACCATTAATCTTAAACACAGGGCTATAAATCAACGTGTTCTCATTGGTTATGATTACATTAAATATTACAGTATGTATTTGTGTGATACTCAATAATAATGTCATTTATGCACAGGAATAGCAATTACCCCTGGCTTTGTTCAGTGCACTTAATGCAAGTGTTTTCTCATGTAAGGATTTATTTAAAGGTTCCTGTGCACTCAAGACTAGATGTTTGTCATTACATTATCAGATTGCTAAAACCAGCGCAGGACATTGACTGAACATTAAGACCTTGTATGAGGATTAGGTTTACTGACCAGAAAATGAAGTCATCTCATCAACCGTTTCATAATTATTATATCGTAATTGTTACATTATAATTGTAATTCTTGAAGCATGTTGTAATGGACCACAGTGAGCCTTCAAAATTAAATGGCAGCCTACTGAAAGTTTCGATTATAAAAATAAGGAAAGGACAGAGCACTCACCATTTGAATCATGACAGTAACCACTCTTCTGTATTCACATGGAATATAGGATATAATGGATATAATAAACAGGAAATCGGCATTTTCCATTTGGTTTTATGATAGGTAGGTTCATACTCTTTTAAAGTCTTATGTCTGTATGATATTTGAATAAGTGACGTGTCTGCTGCAGGACTCTATTGAATATACATGCCCTTTCCTCTTTTAGATAACCTTTTTTGTGGCTAGGACCACAGTAGAAGGTCAAGAGGGCAACGTCAAGAAGAGCCAATCAAAATCCAACCCGGCTTCCTTACTCCATCCTACGTACAGAGATCAAACACACTGGACCAAGAGGGCATATTTTGTTTCACTTTCGTGCTCTGTGGTGAGCCTGTGGTCCTTGGCAGTGACTTCCTGGAGCATCATAATGAACACAAAGCCCGTATTTTCCTGGGTGCCACAGTGGCCGGTGGACAAAGGACATCCTCAAAATGAAAACATGCCCTGCCGACCGTCCTCGTTCCCTTAACGTCGCCCTCCAAAATCGAGAGAGTTTGTCATGCTTCCTGATCATTGGTGCCCAGAGGTTCTTCCAGCGGATTTTTTGACCTTTCACAGTTTACGCCACTTTCCCGAACTATTCATCACCGGGTAAATTGCACGTAAGCAAATGGGTGTCTTCTGACCTTGCTCCTGCTTCACGAAGAGCAAAAGTCTCACATTCAAACTGCCCAGTCCCCTTTAAAAAGAACATCACAGAAAAGACTACAGATCTGACCTGAACTACTCCTTCTGAGAGATGGAACAAAACAAAGCAATATTGATCAAAAAGGTCACACAGACCCCAACTGATGCTATCGTAATTTCTGCAACCCGAATTAAATTGACAGCTTTCAATTTAATGATTCTGTTGCCATTGATTTGTTTAAACATTGGTTTTATTGAATCGATTTGTTTGATTTTATATATTTGACAACTTTACACCCGAAATCAGATAACATTCATGAAGAAAGTGATCGTACGAAACCAGCTATCTGAACAGATACTGATGTCCAGAGATTTTTATTTAGCCAATCAATGAAATACATCCAATATCACATGCTTAAAATAATAGTCACACACTGGTTCACTAAGTGCACAACTAAAAGTAATTAAAGTTGTAAGAAAGATAACATGTAATATTTAAATATTTTAGAAAGTAAAAAAAACACACACACACACACACACACACACACAGGCCCAATAACATAAATCTAGTTAATAAACTTGAACATTTCTCCTCAACTGCTAATTTAAATAGTTTTTAAGAAAACCAAACAAACTTATAAAGTAAAGTAAGATGTAACAGATTCAAATAAAATAGCGTTATCAGTTATGAGCAACAAAAATGGCCTTGGGCTCCAAAAAACGATCTTCAAACAGAGGGAATTGAGGTCACTTTATTTTAAAAGCCCATTTTGTACCCTTCTAAAATAAATATGGTGCTTCCTGTTGAGTGTGACTTATAAATACTTTTAAATAGTTGAAACATCCAGTGACATGGTTGAAAAAGATAATAGACTCCCAGAAAGAGTGTGACATCATTTAGAAATCAATCTTTTAAAAGCATACTTCTTTAATGTTCAGTCGTATGGTACTAAAATAATGTTAGGTTCTATTTTTGCACACACTGGAAATAAACTCTAACAGACCTCATTAAACAGAAATAATTAATGGAAACATGTTTTATGTAACATAATTACATACATATGGGATAACAAACATAGATTGTGAAGTGATATATTTGCTCAACAGTGACAAACAAATGCAAAGGTAAATAAAAATATTTTCGCCTTTTCCTCATGTTTACACTCTACACAGGTTGGAATTAATGAAAGCACAGCTTAAGGGAAAATATATTGGTACATATTAGCTTAATGTAGGAGGTAATTTGGTGGAGTGGAGATTTTTTGTGTATCCATATAATTTTTTATTTAAACCTGCAAGGAATGTACTAGTAGGATATTGGTCCATTCCTACAGCTTTGCACATGATGCAGTTTCACTACACTGCTTTATCACCAAATGGGGTGATAATAACTTAAGAGCACTCTGTCTATTGGACTACATTTGGCTTTTATGTGGCTATACATATAGCTACATACCACTTGTGGACTTTCTCTCCTTTGGAATTTGGAGAAAAAGCGCTTGATATCGATTATAATGCATTGTCCAAGGCAATGCACTTAAGGAAGTTTACACGTTCTTTGGAGTTTCTGCACACACAGTTCCAGACCCCAGGGGAGTGTGGGATTGGTAGCGGTCTGCAGTCACATGTTCTGCTCCTGGAACAAACGAAAGAAAATGGAGGGACTGCTAGACATGTGAAAGTAGAACTAATGACCTCTCTTTGAATGACTGTACTTAATGTTTGAAGAAAACCCCACTCGACGATTTTCAGTTTCAGTCCCATGAATATGATATAAAAGCACACTCACAAATCATCCTGTCAATTAGGCATGGTAAAACACACATTCTGAAAACCCCAGACATGCTACAGGACAGTCGGAGACATAGCCAAGGAGTGGGGCTCTGGGTTTGAACCCCCACAACCTCCCCACCCCGCCCCCCCCCCCCCCAAAATATAAATAAAAATAAATAAAAACACACACATGCATGCATGCACACACACACATCAACATACATGCACACATAGACATACATACAAACCACAAAGCCAAAACTACTCTCAAATACAAGCACACTCATACACATGCACACACACACACGCACATGCCCACACACACACACAGTTGGTCGCGCCTTAGCAGCTGTGGGCCCCTTTTCAGTAAACTCCTCCCACTGAGTCACAGGCGGCACCCTGGACAAGAATCAAATAGATCTCGCAAAGACAACATTTTCCTAAAGTGAGCAATTGTGTTTGTCTTCAAAGCTTCATTTGGGATGACTTTGATGTTGTTTAATGATCTCGCTTCATTAAAGTTTTAAGCCCCATCTTGCTGATAAAGCCCGGATTTCTGTGGTTTTAGGAGGACAGCTTTGCCTGTTAAACAGCGCCTGCCTCTCTCAACAAGGAACATTTCAAGGCTTTAATAATTTCACGCCGGGGGATTTTTTTATTTCTAAATTTTTCATTTTTATATTTGTTCTTTCTTCCTCGATGCGATAGAGGCGGGAGTTTCGAGAATTTGTCTGACACCGCGGTTGAGAGCCTAAAAAGAGGAAAGTACGCTA
Source organism: Anguilla anguilla (assembly GCF_013347855.1). NCBI lineage: Eukaryota > Metazoa > Chordata > Actinopteri > Anguilliformes > Anguillidae > Anguilla > Anguilla anguilla. Next base: position 24,574,796 of record NC_049218.1, on the reverse strand, counting down.
CGTTACGTTACATCGCAGTCAATTTGCGGATACAATGCCTTCTTTCTGCTTGGAAATACACTGCTGACTTCTCAGCCTGTGATTCCACTTTGAGTTCCTTTCTCAGAAAGTGGCCCTCGCGTGGCTCGGTGAGCAAGGGCTCGCATTACGAATGCAGACAGGTCCCAGTGCTCGCTGGTTCGAGCCAAGGCCGTGCCATTAGCCAGCTATAATTGGGAGTTCACAGCAGTGGGACGCAATGACCTCCTCTCACGAGGGGTAAGTTAGGTTAAGGTTGTCATCAGATGAAAAAAATCTGTCCTCTGATCACTAATAACTATCCTCTTGTAATGTGTGGCCTGTAGGATATGAAAGAATCCCTTGCTTGTGGGTCAGTTACTGCACAGAGGCAAAAAAAAAAAAAGGTGATCTTTGTTTTCAGGGAAAACTGCCTCCACTCAAGGAAAACTGCCTGGACCCTGGAAGCACTGCCTGTGCCTTGTGAACGCGGAATACGCACAGTGAGAACTACATGTGCTCCTGGGAAATATTAGTGGACTAGTGAACTAACTATGAACTCATATTAGCCATTGTCATGTCATCTTAAGAGAAACTCCTCCCAGCAAGTGCAAGGAGTTTCCTAGGATGGAGGCAGTTCCCACAGCATGCAGCCCATGTTCACAGGGCACAGACAGTGTTTACATTGCATACAGAATTTACAGGGCGCAGATAGTGTCCACGGCGCAGACAAAGTTCACAGTGCAGACAGAATTTAAGAATGTACAGGGTGCAGACAGTGTTCACAGTGCAGACAGTGTTCACAGGGCACAGACAGTGTCCACGGCACAGACAGTGTTTACAGTGCATACAGAATTTAAGAATTTACAGGGTGCAGACAGTGTTCACAGGGCACAGACAGTGTTTACGGTGCATACAGAATTTAAGAATTTACAGGGTGCAGACAGTGTTCACAGGGCACAGACAGTGTCCACGGCACAGACAGTGTTTGCAGTGCAGACAGAATTTAAGAATTTACAGGGTGCAGACAGTGTTCACAGGGCACAGACAGTGTTTACGGTGCATACAGAATTTAAGAATTTACAGGGTGCAGACAGTGTTCACAGTGCAGACTGTGTTCACAGGTACAGACAGTGTACACAGGGCACAGGCAATTTCCCAGGGCAGGGGCTCTTTAAGGCTACTGTAATCAACACATTGAAAGAGTGAATGTGCTTAAACTGTAGCTCTTTGTGTGCAGGTATTAGATCTGAATCTGAAATCAAAGGCCTGTCTGAAGGGGGCTCTTTGTGGTTTATACACTTAAGTAGGCAGTATACTTCATACGAAGTAGAACTTTTTGAGCAAAACAAACCAATCAGAACAACTGATGAACAAAAAGACGCGGTGTTGTGTGTTAGCACGGTGCAGTGTGCGACGGCCTCCAGGGAGAACTTTTCGAAAAGTTCTTTCTTGTTCTCCGACCTCCCCCTCTCAGCTATTGGTCCAAATACCACATAGTTGGTTACGTCACGTTTGAGAGTTCAGAGGGCTGAATTCACATGCTAATGTACGGAGAGTCAGCGCCAATCTCTCTTCTGTAGAGATGGGAATTCTGAGAGTTCCCGCATGTTTGATGAATGGTGCTACTCGTTTCAGCAAGTCATCAAAACGCCTAGCACACATTCGGAAAAAAGAGAAAGTGGACCCCTCGTCTAAACTCGCATTTGCCGAATGTACAGACAAAACTCTCCATTCTCCGTCCTACTCTGATTTAGAGGGTGAACGTACCATCTTCTTCGCCTTTTTCTCTTCGTTTGCATAGCTAGATAAACTAAAGCCACTTTAAACTTCTTGTTTTGTGTTGTGATCTCGCGTAGCCCTTCTCTTTATACATCCATGGCGTAGCCGCGAGACGGAGGTCTGGTTGAGATTCCAGCCCCGGTTAATAGCTGCCTCGTAATTATTCACGCCCCAGAGGCGTGGAGTGACTTTAAACGGTGCGGTGTTCTCACTGAGTATAGCGACAACAGTGTTCGTGGACATGTTCGCCGGTGGTTCTCAATCCTGAAGTTCTTTCTTCTTACCGAGTATGCTGCCGGCTTTAGATCACTGGTTCTGGGTGCAGGCACGTGTTGAGATACGAATCCGCACTGACCGTGGCTGGGGATCCCAGCGCGTGGTGCATAACCGCGCGTGGCGTCTCCCAGGTAGAGACAGATCCAAACAGCGGGGATTTCCCTGCCCCGTCGTTTTAATTAGGGCTCCCTCCTGATGATCGGATGCCCGCAGTCCGCCCGCAGGAAGCAGCCGTCACCGCGCACTGCGAATCCGCGTCCCGCCACACCGGTACGGAAACAAAGGCGATCGGGTTTTAGAAAGTCATTTTTTTTAAAAAAAGCTGAATCGAGAGAGAGAGGGGGGAAGAAAAGCGAAGACGGGAAGATCACTTCTGAGACGGAGGAGCGACGGCTCACGGCGGCGTGCGGTGGACAGATCGGCGGCGAGCCCGTAACGTCCCCCCTTCCGTTTCCCCAGACACCCTCGCCTGAGATGAACTCCTCCTCCTTCCTCGCTAGGTGGGCGAAACGGAATTAATTAGACAATCTGGCGAAGTCCGCGCCGCGTTCGCATATCTGCATAATTTACGACGCGGCCGCGGTGATCCAGGGCAGACTCTTTTTACTGCGGCTCGAAATTGTCGAGGCACGCGCGCCTCGGCCGACTCTGAGCGAATCGCAGGTGAGGGAGTTCGGGCGAAGGCGGTCGTCAGACAGGTGAACCTGGGACAAACTGTAACGACAGGAATGCACATTTCGACTCTGGCGACAGCCACACAGAGACGCCATAATTTATGTTATTAGCTCGACGTGTGCACTGGTGCTGATTCCGTGAATCTTTGCGCCTTGTTAAAAGTTCATCCTTTTAAGCTGAGGCTATGGATAAACATTTAAGGTGACTGAAGTAAAGAATATTCAGTCTCACTTGAGTAAGTGATATTTTAGGTCAGCTAAGTAATATTTCAGGTTGCTCCATCCGGAACACATATTACTTTTATTGATAATTTAATGCTAATGCGCAAACCTTGCTTGTAGGAATCTACTACAGTATTACACTACTGTTGCTAACAGTGCAATTGTGAATGAATGGTGAATAATTTCATCAAATTGAGGAAACAATACCCACAAATAAGTTTGATTTTTTCAATTTCCTACTACTTTCTTTTGATTACATTCTCTCGAAACCCTGTTAACACTCTTGCATACAGCTAATCTTTGAACACACTGCTTCATAATAACATTTTTTTGAGGTGCTGCATTTATTTCAAAAACAATAACAATGTCCCTGTAATTTGAGTACCCAGAATTCCCCAAACTGCAGCCAGAACCTGAGAGTCACTTTAAAACTTTAATATGACGCAGGTCATGAAACCCCTGGAATATTAACATAAGCGTTCATATTTTTTTGAAAACAGAAAGGAACACAAAGTATGTGACTATCCTGATTATATTTTGAAGCTATGCCACACACGCACACACACACACGCACAAAACTCCCTTGCTCCTCGTCGGCTGCCCGTAAGGTCATGTCCCATGATTTTCACTTTCCTTCTGCATGGGAGATATATGGCTCTCTTAGTGCGCGCCATTAAAGTGCGCTCCCCTTCTGCGTTCCGGTTTTAAGACCTGTTTTCACACGTTTTTCCCCTAAGTAATTAAAAACACTAATGAAAATTGCTATGAGTGTAGCATTGCCGATAAGGTTAAGTGTAAGGGCACGTTTCTCCCCCGCTCTTCTTTGTGCGAAATCATAAAACCAGATTTCAGAAGGAGAATTTGCAGGATTGTTTGTGACTGTTAAAATGATCCATTATTACGCCTCTGGACCTAACCTCTCTTTATGCGAAACCCATAAACGCAGTCAATCTAATATTCTTTATGTTTTCTACATGCATGTAACGTAGAATTTTTAGCAGCTGCGGGTTATATTTTCAATTGATTATTCAGAGATTTTATTAGCCCAACCGAAGGAAGGGTCTAGAATTGATTGAGTAAGAATGTTTTGTAAATGTTGTGCGTGTGTGCGCATGTGTGTGTGTGTGTGTATGTGTGCGTTTGTGTGTGTGTTTCTGTCACCACTGAAAACCACTCGACTGTACTGCAGCTTGCACAAACGTTATAAAACATGTTCTTATTGACTGACAGGTACTCAACTCTGCATTCCTTCCACTCCAAATGTCAGGGTCACAGACATTCAGGAGCTTTCTGTGCAATTCCAGCCAATACAGCAATTCCATCGCACCCTCCGTGAACAAACCAGCAAAACAAAGCACATTCACCTTCAACAATGGCAGAGACAGAGTGTTCAATGTTATGCCCACAGAGCTAAATATCTGAAATAGTATATCTGTGATAATAGCAAACACAACTGTGATGTCGTCATTGGTCAAATTGGCCCAGGGTCCATGCAAGGTAACAGCACTGCACTTCACCAATCCGCTGTGCTCACGGGTCACACCTGCACTAGTCCAGCAGTAAAAAATCTTGCCTTGGCGTCCCGTAGCTGAGGCACGGAGAAAGACTTTGCAGGGCACCCAGTGGACCCCACAATTTGCAGGGCACCCAGTGTACCCCACTATTTGCAGGGCACCCAGTGTACCCCACTATTTGCAGGGCACCCAGCGTACCCCACCATTCTGAGTACCCAACATACCCACCATTTTCAGGGTGCCCACTGTATCCCACGGTTTGCAGGGTGTCCAGCGTACCCCTCAATTTGCAGGGTGCTCAGGGTACCCCTTCGTTCTGATCTCCGGCCTGCTGCCGTAGGCCGAAGCCTTCCTGGACCGTCCCGTCGCCAGGCGGCCCGGTACCCCCCCCCCCCCCCAACCTCACACCTCAGCGCTGATTGATAACCCCATTTCAACCCCCAGACGAGTCGCACATTAAACATTCCCCTGGCGAAGCAGAGCCGCCCCCCCCCCCCGCTGCTTCACGCTCTCTCCCCACTGACAGATTTGTAGGCGGACGCTCAGACGGACAGAGACGCATTGATGCGCGCTTTCTGGCCCCCTTTTGGTTCGCGGATAAAAGCAATCACCGCCGGGACTCCGTCCACAGGAAGCTGCAGCGTAAGGGAACTTTATTTATCCAGATGGAGGATGGAGGACTCGGGGCCCCCTCAACAGGGGCTTCCTCTTGTTTTCGCCTTTTTTATTTCTTTGCTATTTAACTGTTCGCTGGCTTTTGTTACTGCGTCAGATAAATAGGTACAGGGTTGGGGGGGGGGGGGAGGACTGTGGGGGGGGGGGGGTCTCTGGCCTCGGCGTTGATGTAAACTGGCGGAACTAATTTGGCGAAGCTGGGTGAATGCACAAAGGCCCGTTCGCAGGGCCGCCCCACTTCGGTAAGGGGCTCGGAGCGAAGGAGCTGAGCGGGGCAATATTGTCTTCCCTGACTGCTAAACTTTCCCCCACAAAGACGGCTGCCCAAAACACTGAATGAGGCTCACAGTCTTACAGACCAGGCCCGAACGGGGCCCGTCGCCATGGCGAGGGAATCGCCGAGTGACACTCGAGACAAAAAAACAACTGGGGTGAGGAAGAAGTTATTTCAGAGAAAACCCGAAAACAAAACGAAAACAGAAAGGGCATGGACTACACTGGTCATATTAAATATTTGTGTCTGCGTTTGATATTTAAATTAAAATACATGAGAATGCAAACAATTTATAAGCTCTTATGAGGTAAGAAGAAGAGAAGAGTGAGAGTATGTTAACAGCTCTTTTTAATGTCACACATAAAAAAAGTATTTCAAAAGTTGACATCTTTACGTGTTTTATAAATTGCTAATGGAACATGTTGAGTTATGTGCAGGTTTCAGGTTATTAAATAAAAGCATAATGTATCCCACATATGAACAAAATAATTTTAGGATTGTTTCTTTGCACTGGTACAGGATGGTGGTGCATTGCTCTCAGCACTAAATAGCATAGTTATGGGTTTTATATGTGGTCTTAAGTCAGGCTGCTTAAGTCTTAAATTTATCTTATTTTACCTGTCTTTTTTACTCTAGAACCTAGGGTAACCCCCCTCCCCCAAAGAGGAAAGCATCATTTATATAGGCTACAAGTAACCAGAGTTCCACTGAGTCATGCTCATTACATACATTTGAGTTTTATGATCAAATGTTAAATATTATTTTTGCAATATTAATCATGCAGGTAATATGAGACCTCCTGGCTCCTGTGAATGGTATTTGTATTGTATAATATTGCATTAATATTACAGTGCGTGGTTGGTCACATTGAATAATGCATTGTGAAAAATGGAGACTGAGTTCTTCCAGCAGTACCATCTGTTTGTCGGCGGTCTCCACGGGCGCTTGCTGTTCTCACGCTCCAGCCTCGCGCACCCCCGCCCACCCCCCGCCCCCCCGAAACGACGCCCGGCACCGAGGGTCAGACGCCCGAACGGCGACGCGCTCTCGCCTGGCGCCTCCGCCCGCGTTTGAGACCTTGCCCTTGCATCGTACGTGGACGTCGAGTCCGGCTGGAGAGAAAGCGATATCAAAGCAGGTGCTGCGACCTGGGGTTCAGTGCTACTCGTGTGGAGTGTGGAGAAATAACAGAATGAGCAGAATGCGTTCATGGCCGCTTCGAACACAGAAGAGGCTGTTATGGCGCTGTCATGGATAATGGAGAGGACGGCCTGCATCAATAGGAATTCTTCCTAACCGGATCAACAGGCAGTTTCCCCGGTCTTTATGACCGTCAGGCTTAGGTGGAATGTACAGTTACCATGGTAAAGTGCTTCTACTCTGAGAACTCTGGTTAGGAACTTAGCCGCTGTCATGTGATGCATTGTTTTCTCTCTCCTTCCCCCCCCCCCCCACTCCGAGTGGGCTATACTGGAGATATTGCTTTGAGGTGCTACCTCGCCCAAGCACAACTGAAGATTGGATTGCCGTTCTCCCAAGTTTCCCAAATGATTAATACTGTTCTTGTTTTTTTTTTCACAATGCTTTTTTTCCCCTCTACCAGGATGTAGAAGGCAATGTCTAAGTCACTGGATGCGTGTTTCGAAAACATATTCATTGTAGAACATATGTAAAAATGCTAACATTTTGGCCATGCCAATAACTAGCTTTACGAAAAAAACGAAAAACGAAAAAACGAAGAAGTAAATATAAACATCATTTTTTTCTGCAAAATAACATTCTGCTTGTTGAAGTAAATAAAAACATTTTGGGCTGCTTTAAAACAAAACAATAGAAGTGCAGCTTATTCATAAATAAAAGTAAACACTTTGGCCCACTTTTAAACAAACAAACAAACAAACAAACAGACAAAAAAAATGCAGCTAATTCAGAAGTAAAATGGATCTTTCAACGGCTAACTTACATGTTACTTGATTGCTTGCTTTCAGTCTAAATACATTTCACCTTTTGATTTCGCTGTCTATAAACGAAAGCTACACCAAAACATTATCTAATGTTACATCGGTTCCAGTGTAAGAAACCACACCAATTTAAACCATATCAATTTAAACAACTGTGCGTGGCGAATAACGTCAAAAGTTAGCCGACTTTTTATGCTAGCTACCTGCTAAAGTCCCAGTAAAGGCCTCAACCTCAGCTGTATCGGTTTTTGAAGACTGTGTAGGCGGACTTGAAAACTGAGAGGCCTCGGCTGGCTGTGGCCTTATTACAATCAAACACGTTGCAGCTCTCTGCTCTTAAATTTATGCCATGCACTGTCAGATGCTTCTATAAATTCAAGGTGTTCCTAGCCTTTGTAGCAAATCCCTTTGTGCATATACTGCAACTTCTGTTCTCGGCATAAATTCTGGTAAAATGAAGCCATGCTTTAGATCTCTTTTGAGACATTTTGTCGACCCTGTTGAAATTGTGTCTCAAAACACGTGAGCCACATCTACAGGCCTAAAGTTTGTATTATTTTTTCCCTTTATGCCTACCGCATGTGAGATAGACAGTCAATCACCAGTCTAGATCTTGGAACAAACATGCTTAGGCAACCAATTGCCAGTCTAAATCTTAGAACAAGCATGCTGAGACAGCCAATCACCAGTGTAGATCTTGGAACAATCATGCTTATTGGCTCACTGATAACGACAAGTTGAATTACTTAGGTATCAAGACTTTTTTTTAAGGTACTGAAACTTGGCACAGAGGCGCTTTTGATACTCAGTGGTATCAAAGCAATTTGGTCAGTACCATAAAAGTATTGAATTCCAATGCCCAGCCGTATTGTCCATAGATACTTCAGCATCATTTTTGCAGTGAAAATGAGAGGCATGTTTTAGTCTTACAATATGGGCAATTTATTCAGGTACTCCTGTGAAATGCTTTCACGTTGGTGGTTAATGCATTTGAGACTGTGATGATAGATTCTGTGTATAGTACAGTATTCGTTAACCACAGTTGTGTTAAACTGCATTTTAAGTTCAACCAATTCAGGAAATAAAATGAACAGTGGTTCATAGTGTTCTTCTCTGATGGTTTGATATGCCAAAATGAACAATATTAGAATATGGGATCATAGTCGTGCCTGCAGGTCAATAACCATGCAAAGGACTAATGGAATAACAATAAATGGTATGAAAACGAAAAATATTTTTAGTGAACAATTCAATAATGACGTATTAAGTAAATCTGCACACAGTTAGGGAAGTGGTTTTCATAGACATTTCAACTTAATTGCCATTTACTTTTGTGCACAATTAAAAACAACAATATCAGTTTTTCGTGTATTGTGCAGGAACTTCTCAACACTCAAGGGACACAAGCTCTTCACCCCCTAAAAACACTCAAAGTGTATGTGTGTTGCATTTTGAAAATGCAGCTAGGTTGATCATTCAGAGTGGAGATACTGAACGCCCAAATTGATTTGCAAATCCTGCATAGATTTGTAATATTCTGAGTATGTAATCAGCAGAGCTGATTGATGACCTGAGTTGGAATAACACACTTCCTCCAGGTACTCTACCAATCCTGCAGGTGCCATGAATACACATCCAGCAATATGCAGGTTAGATGATAGATAGATAAATGGGCATGCAGACAGTCAGACAGATGGATGGATAAACTCAATTTCACAAGTGTTCATAAGAAACATCACTTGGAATGGGCGATGTGTTGTTTTAAAGCTACATGCAGAAACAAAAAATAAAAAATAAAAAAACCTTCTAGCATTCTAGCTGCAATTTTAATGAAACGTGTTAGCTAATATGGTACAAGTCCCATTATCTTTAGGTAACATTCCAGCTGTTCTCTTGCACAAGTTCTACCTCTACTCAGTACAGGTGTGGTTAAAAAGACATAGAGCATTAATTCCATCTTCATTTCTGCAATTCACTTGATGTACCGTTCTTAGATGGACTTTGACTACCGGCGTACCAGTTCACCCCAATTAGGATTCCTTGCGGTAAAATATCGACCGGGGTGGAAAATAACCGGCTCCCCCCCCTTCCCCCCCCCCCCCCCCCCCCCCCCGGCCCCGCAATTTGGGTGTGCCGATCCTCGAGCAGGGTGCTTTTACCGCCAGGCTTTATAGCCGCGAGGATACAGAGTGCCTGGTTACCGCGGGAACCCTCCGGGGACTTGGTGTCAGCGGCGAGCGGCTATCTGCGGCTCCTCGGCCGCTCTCTGAGTGAGACAGAGTGTCTGGAGGTCAGGCGTGCCGCCAGCTCAAGCGCACCCCGAGGATGTTTGTACTGTACTAAAAGCAGGTCTCGGGGAGGTGCTGAACTCGCGGAAGAGCACTCGCAGTCCCCCGCCGCGGCCGGCTGTAAATCTGATTACTACCCCGGCTGTCGGTGTGTCTCTTTCGCCTCTGCGCTTTCCCACAGCGTGCGAGTTTCTCTCGACTCTCGCGAACGAGCTTTCCCGTCTGCTTGAGGCCAGATAAGGCGGGTGCGTGGCCGGTTCCTCCCGCGCATCGCTTTAAGGGCGTTCGCACACCCTCGTGTGTCGAAACCACGGGTTTGATCAGACAATATCCACACAAAATGGGGGTTGTTGACTATTGTCCATGGGTGAAGGTGTAGCAGCACTTCAGCAAAGTTGTTTGTGGCAAGAAAAAAAAAGGAAATAATTTTTTTTAAAGTGGAAGTGGTGAAGGACATCCACTCTCCCATGCTTCCCGCCAAAAATGAAGAGGCATTGCCGATTGGACGGGCCTAGGTTTCCACTGCGCATTCCATTTTAGGGATAAAGAAATTAAAACTGTAAAATAATATGCTTCATAATCACAAGAAAAGCACAATATCCACTTGGGCTCTTTTGACTTTTGTTTCACCGTATTATCATTGCATTTTCCACTGAGAGGCTAGAGCCGCTTCTGTTATTTTGAGTGCGCGCTGAAAGAGTATCGCTATTGATATGGGAATGGGTGTGTGTGTGCGTGTGACTGGGGGTTTCTGTGTTTGTGTGTGTGTGTGCGTGTGTGTGAGAGAGAGTGCGCATGAGTGTGTGTGACTGTGGGTTTCTGTGTTTGTGTGAGTGTGTGCGTGAGTGTATGTTTGTGTGAGTGTATGTGTGTGACTGTGTGTGTGTATGAGAATGTGTGTGTGTGACTGCGAGTTTCAGTGTTTGTGTGTGTGTGTGTGTGAAAGAGTGTGTGTGATTGTGTGTGTATGAGAATGTGTGTGTGTGATTGGGTTTCTGTGTGTGTGTTTGTGTGTAGCTATGGGACTTCACTTTTCACTGTTATAATCCAACAGCAATGACAAGAGAATACAGTAAGCGAGTGTCTCTGCGAATCGCAGAACTCCATTCGTCTGAACGAGCGCTGGCACTAATTTGACCCGAGAAGCTAATCCGCTGGAAGCGTTTTGATTTTTGAAGCTGTGAGGCAACGTTCCCCCCGCACAACAGTGGGAAGAAGGATCACAGGCCTGCCTGCTGTTTATACTGTAAGTGCTGGAGATATGAGACCAGATCAAAACAAATATTAATATCTTCTGCAACCCTGGTCCTCTGAGCAGAATACTTTTTTGTTGAGCGGGGGGGGTGGGGCTCTGGGCCAGAGCTTTGGTGTTGCAGAACCCTTTCTGAAGGGCCCGTGGACCGTGGACCCTGGACCCTGGACCCACGGCGGCTGAATGTGACTCAGACGGACACGCTGTGTGCTTTCCTGTGTGTCGGCTTGACACAGCAGCCATTAGCGAGAAGCTCGGTCCTGCCTCAGGCTCTGTCCCTTCTATGACTGCTTCCTGCTCTTCATACTGGGGGGGTTAGAAAGAGAGGTTGCCTGTCTGCTATTGGTCCGTTTTCCCTCCAACAGCTTGACTAATCTTTGCTGAATAATTATACACGACACCATCATGACAGATTTTGTAGTGAATTTTCATTTGTTATGAATTAAAAAAATTAAATACATCATTCATAGTTCTTAATACATAATTACACTCATAAATTTGTGTAATTATTAAGAGTTTTTGGACATTGACACAATTTTAGTTGTTTTGGCTCTGTACTCCAACACATTGGATTTGAAATGAAACAAGGAATATGAGGTTGGAGTGCAGACTGTCAGCTTTAATATGAGAGTTTGCACATAAATATCAGGTGAACCTTGTAGAAAGCACAGCCCTTTTTGTCCACAGTTCCCCCGTTTTAGGGGACCAAAAGTAAGTGGACAGTTGGCTGCTTAGTTGTTTCACTTGGCTGCAGGACAGGAACTGAAGCTGGCTGTAGTACAGGCCTCACCAGGGAAGATACACAGCATCTGGTGGTGTCTATGAATTACAGACTTCAAGCAGTTATCAAACACAAAGGACTTGCAACCAAGTATGAAATATAACTTTTTTTTAAAGATTATGTTAATTTCTCCAATTACTTTTCGCCCCCTAATATGAGAAAATATATTAAAAAGGGCTGTAATTATTGCATGGTTCGCTCAATATGGATGTAAATACCCTCCAATTAAAGTTGGCAGACTGTACTATAAAGTAGAAGTCATTCCTTCATTTCAAATCCAATGTGTGTGAGCGGCGTACTGTTTTTTCCGGTGTCTGCTAGCGTTACTCACAATAACAGAGAGGGGGGGGGGGGGGTGGGGGGTGGGGTGGGTTATGGAACCCTAAAAAGTTTTCGTGTAACATGAGAGGTCATATTATTTGTTGATGTAGATTTCGTATTACATTTGATGACAATGTAACGTTACTAAGTTACATAGCTATTTGCACAGCTAACGCTAGCTACCGGACCATGTCAAGAAAGGCAACATTAGTTTAGACAACGTTGCGCACAGTATCCATCTGTCATATCAGGTAACGTTGCGTTAGCTAGCTAGCTAATGTAATTAACACAATCTAATGTCAGCGAACTGATTTCTGTGTAAAGATGTCAAGCCGGAGAAAACTAAATAAAAGAATACGGCAGTATGGATTAGCGTTATTTTATTACGCTTCCTCATATGTTCCTTCAGCCTTGATGCCCTTTTTTGTTGAAATCTCCTTTTGTTTTATTCTTCTTGTTCTGATTGCTAATTTAACACCCAGCACAGCTTTATCCTCGAACAGTTTAGCTAGCAAAACCAGAAACACCAGGTGTAACATTTCGCAAGGCAGTTGTTTCAAAAATATCACAACAATCATTCACGAGAAAGGCTGTTTATTGTGCACGAGATACATAATTGCACGAGCCACAGCGAATCCCGCAAATTCTTCTCTGCAGTGTAAAGATGTTCATATCGGGCAAAAGGTGGATAAAGAACATTTGTGGAAATTGATCATCACTTATTCTATCCCAGGTCTGCTACAGCATTTTAACCCGGCTCAGGAGTGTAAAGACAGCTTAAGTTAGCCTAATGTTAGACAATGAATGAGTATGTACATAACGTTACTTTTATAACAACCATTTTTTTATTCAGTAAATAGTAAGTGTTATTGTTGGCGTGGCCCAGGTGCCAACTGACTGACATCACACAGGCGACACTGGTTGGATCTGGTTGGATCTACGGGAAGTGAGGTCCAAAAACACACCTGCAATTACTGCTTCTCGCCATTGGTACCGCCAAAGAGAACAAAACGGAAATCTTCGAGATTGTAACTTTAACAAAGCCATGTAATATATATATATATATATATACATGGTTGTATTTTTTACCTTACAATACAGGGAAACATCACAATGATCTGAATGGGTTTCATACAGATGCAAATACATATTCAATATCATTGTACACTATTCAGATTAAGTTTCAAATTTGAACATTAAAGCTAGAATTTAAACAGTACAGCAGTTGAACAGAAAAAAATATATACATATTAAGAAAATATCAAGCAACCGTCCATTTGCCACGGTGATCTTCATAAGACTGACATCAGCTTCACATAAACAGACATCAAAACTGACACCCAACGCCTTAATGTTTATGGAATTTTAGTGTACGGATTAAGCCTAAATTGAAATTGAATTTGGAAGAGAGAGATTTTGCAACAGATCAGACACGTTTGTGGGCCCTATGTAGCAAGGAGTGAGCTTTGAAATGCCTCATTATTAAAACTTCAAACATACAGAACAGATTTATTGTTCTGAGAGATGAATCATATCCCCAAACAATAACCCACTCCGCTGAGCTCCAATCACCTTGGCTTGGCAGACACCGCATTTGCATTTCTTTCCCAACCTTGCAGTCTGACTGTTGCACAACGTACCACATCTGAAGCCAAAGCCTGAAAACAACAAATCTGTAAGTGATACAGTTTTAACTGTCACGCCTCCTTATTAGGAACGTCAATCGCTCGCATCCATGATGTAAAAAACCTGTCGGTCACTGTCGTTTGGAAGTTTCGTTTAGAAAATCAAAGGAGGCTCGGAACAGACAGGTGGCCTTAAAGTCACTTTTTCTGACTGAAATAACAAAATGGCCAGCGCTTCAAGGACTTCAGTCATAATTGTATCCCGCGGTAAATATGCGGCTTTTCTGCGCTGCCAATCAGACCTCAGAAGCGTGCTCGCCGCTTAAATCAGCCCAATCAAATTATAATCACAGTCGGCTGTACTCGAGTTTAAAAAAAGTTCAAATTTCGAAAGGTGAAGAAGGGCTAAACATAGGTCAATAATCAAGCTAATGATAGGGTGAATGTAATTAATATAGTGGCTAAATCATTTCCATTATGTTTCCCTCTGCCATTTACCCACTCAAACTTTTTCTAATCTTTTTTCAAATTTTATTTCTAATTTCTGAGCAGAATAAAATCTCATTTGAGTGGGACCGAACTCACCTTCATCTCCTTAGATTACTTCGGAGGCTTCTTGGCGCAGCCGAACCGGCTAACACGATTAGACCGTGCACAACTGACATTTTTAAACATCATCCTCTGCTCACCCCATCACCCCTGCAAAGAGGTTGGCAAAAAATAATTATGGTCAACCACTGTCAGTATAGAGACTGACACACTGAATACGAATAAATAAATAAATAAATGATACTCTGATACAAAAAAGTTAACCACACTTCTCTGCTCACCAATGAGATTTTGTTATGATACTATTCATTATAAATATAAAATAAACACAAGCAGAAATCCAGGGTTCTGACCAATGGCAAATTATAGTGTTATAATGTTAGTTCCAATGGATTTATCTTATTTTTATAATCGAATAGGAGTATCGTACAGTATGTGGAGTGCAATGTTTTACTCCCTTTGCCTGAAAGCCACGTTTAAAAAAAGCCAGTGATGGTTATGAGTTGGTAGCAATAACTGGCATACTAAGGATCACAGTAAAAATGCATTTTTTTTTTGGTCCTGGGGGAAGTTATTATTTTTCTGTGTCTTTATGCTCGAGTCAACGGTAGCTCTTTCGCACAAACGGTTATATCATTATGACCAGTGAAGCAGCAAGCTCCACCTCTCTACTGGGAGAAGGAGCCAAATGTTAGCGGAGTGGAAAGATTCACTTGCCTGATAGTTGGTGGCATCATTAAATGGATGTCAGTAATTTCACTCCACAGAACTGAGTAAAAGTACTACACTGACCAGATTTGTGTTATTCCCTTAAAACGGGCGCGGTCAAAGAACAAGCACATAACCGTCCAGACCCACGGTGCAACTCACTTCCACAGACACATTTTAGCTGGCACCACCTGCTCATGCGGCCCACAAAACGTCCCTCAAAGGTTGTCCGTGAGTGAGTGAGTGAGTGACCACAATTTGCCATGCATAGCCCACGGTGGCAGGCAGTCCTGCGCGCCATGGGAAAAATAACTGGAAAGGCTACAGAAGGAAAAAGTACCTGCCAAACCTCAGAAAGCAAGCTTGTATGTTTTCAGCTCAAGTTGCAAAAGGAATAAACTTTTGAAAAGTAGAGAGCTGCTATTCATCTGAGCTGCACTACAGTAGAGAAAAGGCAAGCACACTTAACATAATAAAAAAAATAAAAATTCTGGGGTTTATGTCTACTTGTTTTTAAAAAATGCAAATGTACTCCTCTACTCGAGTGCTGCCGGAAACATTAGACTCATTTTTATTTTATTTTTTTATTTTTAAAGAAAGGATTGTTTTGTTACACATAGAGGCTCCCGGCTCACTGGACTAAAAACGTTGAGCCTGTTCTCCGCTCCCCGCTTCGGAGCGCTCAATCACATCCTGAGCAGTCGCACTGCCGGAATGTCTTCCATCACGGTGACACTCATTTCACCCTGCTTTTTACCCAGCTTCCCTTCAGTTCAGCCGTGCTGCTACCGCGCCAGAGAACGCTGCAATCGCCAGAGCTGGCCCAGGCGTACTGCGTACCCATGAAGCTGAACAGAGGTGGCGCTAGAGAGCAGTGATGCCCGAGGATTCCGGACTGAAACTCTCCCTCCTTGCCCCATTCCGTGCGGCCCCATGTGGCTGTCATGCACGGTTGGCCCTGACAACCAGGGCTAGTCTGGATAATCCTGGTCACATGACTGCACTAAGAACGAGTGGCTTGACATTATACACCACCTATGATGCCACCATAGTTTTTTTTTTTTTTTCTTGGCAGAACGTCAGAACTTTCAGTGTTTATTTATTTACTTGTCTATTTACTTGGCCAGCTGGAGTGACTTTTAGCTCTTATGCGACACAAACATTTTGCATGTTGCATAGCAAATGACCATAATTTCCACAATAACAAATCTGAATCCCCAGTTAATTACTGTGGGTAGAAACAAATAACTGTAGCATGAATTTTATTACCACATGTAAATTAATTAAAATTAAATGAGAATGAAGCAGAAAGACTTCATTACACAAGCCATGCTCTGAATTTTAGAAGCCTTCTAATCATTGTCACTAAACACACAATCTATTCGGTTATGTCCTGCCAATACAAATTATAAACAAGCAGAAAAGTACAGAATGGAATGCATTCTAAACTTTCAGTGTGATTGAAAATTAGGGAAATTCCCCATTATTTATTTATTTATTTATTTATTTTGGAGTAGTCTTAAGAAGTTGTTTTATAATGAACATATTCTACTACAGAGTAGGAACGTACGTTGTTTTATCTGTTTATGTGAAGGATTTTCAAACATGATGTGCCAAAACCAAAAATGTCACCTCTGTTTGTGAACCTTTAACATCATGTAACTTCTCTGAATAAGTAATACACATTTGAATGATTTTTGTACTTTTGGTGTTTTAAGTAAACACACCAAAAACTGACCTTTAAAGCTAAGACAAGATATCTACTGATTGCAACACTAATCTGTTTTGCCTTTGTTGTTAGATCTAATCAATTTTTGTTGTTTGACATACTCCTTGAAATATACAATATATGTATACAAATGTGACTGGCCCCACACTGATGGGTCACAGATTTATCAAAATGTCAAATCCTTGCTACAAGCCACACAGTGCCAAGAATCTCAGACTATCCACTCCGGGCAAAATAATGTCCCTTCCAGACACTACAGCATCTCCAGGCCCCGTTTATTTATTTATTTATAAGAATGTGAACATCTTTCCATCATGACAAAATATTATTGGTATTTACAAATTCCCAACAGTTAAAACACATCTCCTTTAAAAGTCAAAAGTCATAAAGAAAACACATCTAAGACTAATATATTCACAAGAATAACAACCAAGAACAATCAGAAAGATAACCATCTGTTAAATCAATAACAAATACAATTTAACCACAAACCACAAGGACAGTAAAAGAAGACAAACATTCTCTCATATAAAAAAACAATACGTGTGCCAGGTTTAATTTACTGGTGAGACGGGTGTCCCTCCCATGACTAAATACGTGATGTAAAATTAGTTTTGAGGAGCGCAAGTGAAGGTGAAGGTGGCGGGTGTGGTCACAGGCATCACTGAGCACACTGTTTGTTCACACTCCCGTTCGGAGTGTGGAACTCCATTCTGAATCAAGGTGCCTCTTCTCTCTGGCAGGGGGCTGCTGGGTATTTGAACCAATCTTTTGAGCACAGCACCATACCTCAGACTCCTAAGCCTTATGTGTGGGTAGGTAAACACCCCACAAGCTGCTTCCCCACTGCTGAAAAGCGCTCAGACTCACTACGGAAGTTTATCTGTCCTTCACTCTGATACCATTAGCATATAAAAGGCTGACGTCTTTTTTTTTTTTCTTCCCTGGGTAAAATATCTCAAATGCATTGGGAACAGGAGGCTAGCTTGATAGTAAACAATAGTCAAGTTATAGGTGCATAGTTAATGTGGCTGGGTAAACTCGTAGAACACGAAGCTAATGAACTTTGCGGGTTTCTTCAGGGAATTTATTTGTGTCGAGAACAACCTGCTTCCAACAGGTTTTTCAAAAGCTGGCTCATTATCTGCTTTTTCCACCGTAGAGCTGGAATCAGGCTGTCTCATTATACCCCATCAAATATGCAGATAGGGCATTTATTTTATTTGTTTATTTTTTTAACGGTATTTTTATCGTGAAGCCACTTGAAAAGAAAAACAAAAGAAAAAAGAAACAAGTACTGGAAGAGTTATTTAAAAAATGAACATTTATTTTCACTCTGCTATGCGCATTTCTCCCACCTAATGCTCATAATACATATTAGAGTAAGTACAAGATGCTAACCTTCCTTAAGAATCCAATTACTTGTTTATTAGTGTGTTTGAAGATCACACGACACTATCCAGTGATTTAAATCCTAGCCCTCGTGAAGCTTTAGCTCTGATCTGTAATTCAGAGACCGGAAAGGATTTCTGCGTCCGATCAAACCTACCCAGTGTGATGTGGCCATAAAGGAACAGCCTCTTTTCTGCCCTCCAAGCCAACCAAACACCGAGATTTATTCATTTCAGTCATGATTGTCCCCTCTCTGCAGTAAAGCTCCCGTTGTTCACGCCCCGAAATCACTACAAACCGTAAAACTCGAGGAGCGGACCCGCTGGCCCCCCGTAATTCACCTCCTCGCTCCCCGGACCCGCCCCGCGTATTTTCTGCACTCTCTCTGTCAGTACATCTCCGACGCGGACAGGTCTTTTGGCAGCGCTTTACCTTAAACTCTCTCCTATGCGGTGAGGTAGTCAGATGTGGCAGGTAATTTCTGGTTAATGGAAGCAGGCACTGAGATGAAAGCCGTGATTTCCCACAGGGACCTGTGAGGAAATGGAGGGAAAACGCGTTGATAAATCCTTTGGAAGTAGGAGGAAAACAGGCCCTGAGACTGAATGTGTGTGTGTGTGTGTATGTGTGTGTGCGTCTGGGTATATGTGCGTGTGTGTGTGTGCTTGAATGATGCTTGTGTTCACTGCCTCGGACAGATAAACACACAGATGCTAAGGCACAATAGCATGGCTTTGTGCTGTGTAATTCCGTACACTGAATCATTTAATTAGGATTTTTGATAAGGGGCAGCAGGTAGCAGTCTGGATTTAATTGCTATTAACTTTCTCTTACAAATAATCATAATTAGAAACTTTTTTATTGGTTTTAATTGCAACGTTATGCATTCAGTGCCATGGGATCCCATGACTGACGATTGATTGACAGATGGAGGGCTTTGTTATGATAGATTGGAACCTTCTGGAGTCCACCATTTGATACAACTGGGACCTGCTGTTAAATTCAAACCTAGCTGTAGGTTTCAATGTCAATCTATCAAAAGTAACTTGATCCCGAGTTGCCATCCTTTTTTCTGAACCATTTAAACAATTGAATAAAATGCAATTGTTGTGCTATTGGTTGCGCCATTTTGAATTTTAAATTTTTTTGCTTGTTTGTTTTTTTTCTCCTTCTAGACACATTAGAAATTATATAGACTCCAGCGAATAATTCAAGGATGCCAGTTTTCTTTTTCACAATGAAGTTGGCTACACTTTTCGGGAATCCGGTTTCAGCCATCTCCGTTTCTCTCTCCAGATACAAGGAGAAATGATTGTGAGAATTCATTACTTTCATCACTTTGAGTGAGTCTCACTCTCTTCAAATCTTAATCTATTTTCATTAGAGACCCCTCCAGATCCTGTCAAGTAAAATAAATTATATATCAACAGGACTAATGGAGGCAGGCTAAATAGAATACCTAAAATCAATTTCATTTTCCATTATCATCTCCATAGTATCCCTGACAGTGGGACAGGGGAGCTTGATGAACAGAAACATGCGCGCGATGGTGAAATTTGAAATGGTATTTCTGAATGAATGCATTGTTCTTGATCCCTGGTGAAATGTACACATATGCACACGTACACACGCTCACATGTACAGACTCCAGAGTCTTGTGGTTACACAGATGATATCGGTACAATAATGCAGCAGTGAAATTAAATAACGATACGTCTGCTTCTTAATTATCGGTACAGTACTTAATTTCTCTACATGGGGATTTATATGTGTGTTACATTAATTGTCATTTTTGGTGGAGCGATGCACGTTGTGACCTGGGATCTTTTTGTTTACATTTGTTTGTCTCGTCTGTGTGGGCTTCTCTTGATTTTTTTTTTCTGGGTGGTCATCAGATTGACCGTTTCCGTCTCCTATGCGGCACTGTATAAGAAAAATAATCCATTTAATGTACAAATATATTGGTTGCTTGGTATATATATTGGTTTGATATGCATATGTATTAAATAAATAAATAAATAAATAAATAAATAAAGGGACTCAAGCAAAGAGAATCTGACAACTCTTTAAAACAAAATCAGAGATGGCAAAATTATTATTCAGAAATGTTTAAATTTTATTTTGTGTATAATCCTGGTTTTATTATTTGAACTCTTTGTTCCTGTTGATAAATGCGAGTAGATCCTCGGAGACAGATGTGCAGCTCAGAGTTACAGAATGACTAGTCAATCGGACAGGTGGAAGGTAGCACATGCCAAACACATACACATGTGGCAAATGTCACATGTAAATGCGATTAAAGGTCAGATCGGATTATCAAGGTGGTATCTGGATCAGAAGGATCCTGATTTCTTTTTCCTGTTTTGAAAAAAAAAAGCTCAGTTTGAAGATTTAATCCAATCAAAACAGTGAAATACATTTGAAACCTTTAAAAAAAGGAGGCACTGATCTGTAAAGACTTCACAATAAAATAAATGAAATATCACGGCTGGTAACAGCATATGCAGTCATGTGATGAGCGATAAGGATTAGCGACGTCCTTTGAGTCCTCTTGGTGGGGAGGGAGAGTGGCGGCATGAGAGAGCTCCCTCAGGCGTCACTGCTGTTCCTCGCGTCAGAGGGGGCCGCTTTAATGGGTTTCTAGAATCATCCGCAGCTCCAAACGTCGGCCCGTGTGAGGCCCATTTGTCCCAGGACATCACATCAACATCTAACAAAGGCGGAAATCAAACTTACCGGAAAAATCGATTGGATGGAGGAGGCTGGGTGGGCAGCATTGGGGACTGTTGTGTGTGTGTGTGTGTGTGTGTACAGGTGGGGGGGGGGGGGGTTGGAATGGGGGAGGGGAGTGCCATCATGGCTGTTCAGTAATCCAAAACATTGTTCTGTGCTTCAGCCATGTTAGTGAGGTCTGGACTGCTGCTTTAGCCATGTTAGTGAGGTCAGGACTGCTGCTTCAGCC
Source organism: Anguilla anguilla (assembly GCF_013347855.1). Taxonomy (NCBI): domain Eukaryota; kingdom Metazoa; phylum Chordata; class Actinopteri; order Anguilliformes; family Anguillidae; genus Anguilla; species Anguilla anguilla. Next base: position 24,553,814 of record NC_049218.1, on the reverse strand, counting down.
ATATTAGTGAGGTCTGGACTCAGGACTGCTGCTTCAGTCATATTAGTGAGGTCAGGACTGCTGCTTCAGCCATGTTAATGAAGCTCTCGCCAACACTGTGTGGGATCCTTGTAACATGGAGATGTGTCATAGCTGATTGTACCTTGGGACCAAATATCAGCAAAGAGCCCTGGTTTGTCTGGCCTCTGTTGTCTAGAGTTTAGCATTTAATTTCAACAAGAAGCCTCCCTCGATGCTTATTGGCAGAGAATTTATGAAACACAAGTAATTCATGCTGAACAAGTAGTTTAAAATATCTTCCAGCAGTCAAGGGGATTTGGTGGTGGTGGTGTGGGGGTGGAGTTAGGTGGAAAAACGTACACAAAAATAAATGCTCTTGTTAATCAGGAAGATCACACCATAACAAATTATCGTTGGGACAAATCACCTACCGAGATGTTCATTTCCCTGTTTGTAATTTATTTCCCTAATAATAATGGGAGGGCTGGGGTTGGGGAGAGAAAAAGCTGGCAATCTTTAAACAAACTTTCAAACAGTTATTAATGGGCCACAGGATCAGTTAGGCACAGCATCAATTAACATTAAAAAAATTACACTGTCTCCTCTAAGTTATGGGTGCATGGTAGAATTCAACGCAAAATGCTCCACGAATCTCTGTTGTGTTATCATTTCAGTTTTTTATTTAATTATTTTTACTTTTAAAAAATTAGCTTGGAAGCAATACAGTATATTGGAAAATGAATATGACACGCTGAGTGTATTTTATCATTGTAATAGATTGTCAGCACATGGCTGTTCCTCCTCCGTAGTCATTCCTGAGCCTCTTACCAGGCATAGCCGCAATTCAAATATGAACCACTGCGAACAATAACCGAGCAACGTCAAGGCCAAATGTAATGGATATATGTACTGCTTTTCCCATCATGAATGCATGATAATGGTACAATTTATATAATGTGAAGAGAACGGACTGCCGGTGACTAACTGACAGAGGTTTGAGTCACCCCGTCTTTTCTGCTCTCTCCTTCCACCACATGAAACCGCATCACAGAACCAGGCTCACGGATAGTGCCTTTTCATATGATTTTTTTTTTTCTGTGGACTTCTAAGTGTTGCAAAATGTCAGTTTCTCTCCCTAATCAGACACACCGACCGCGGTGATGTTTTTTTATGCCCGCACCAAACCAAAAACAGAGTGAATAAATTAGCTTCCGTTGCAACCGCGGTGTCACTTGCTCTACCCATCAAGGCTGGCGTCAGAGGCTCGCGGTAGAAGAGAGGAGCCGCGCGATACGGATAATTAAAATTTCCGTGATAAAGTAATTAGCTCGAGCAGCAGACAAAGCGGAGGGAATTTCTATTCGTATCATTCAAATGAACAGATAAGGAAATTAGTCGACGTTTCACAATCCCCCGTCTTTGGAGAAACTCAGAAGTTTGCGTGTTATTAATTTATATGTTATTTCATGTCTTGCCCCCCGCGGGGGCTCGGCGAATCAGCAGAAGTCATCCCGGAGCCTTAAATATAGGCCCCTCAGCGGCAGCGGCGGCGCAGAAAATCGCTCCTAACGAGGGCGAAAAATTAGCTCGGTTTAAAAACGGAGAAAAATGTCAGGTGGCCTCCTGAAATAAGTCGCCCGCCGCGGTGTCCAAAGTGTACCGTGGCACGTAGCGAAGGCTAGTACGCACCGTGCGGAACACGTCGAACGCAAGCGGGCCGGGGGCTCGCTGACCGCTGATAGCGCCGCGAATAATGTCGTCCTCAGGCGGGAAGGCTCTAGAGGAAGTAGGGCTGATCTGTGGCCCAGTGTGCCCGCTGATCACGGTAAGAGGCAGGGCTACGGACATGTAGAGAGCTCCGAGTAAAAGCACAGCTATCAGGGAAGAGGGATGTGAAAGTTTTGCTGGATCTGTGAACGAGTAAATCAGGGTTCATATGTGGATCTATGTGCGCCTGTGTACGTGTGCATGTATGTGCATATGCACGCCTATGTTTATTTTGTGTGGGCATATGTGTGCATGTTTTTGTGTGCCCCTGAATTTGTGGTTGTGTGTATGTGTTGTGTGTACACGTGTGCCTGTATGTGTGCACGTGTACATATTTGTGTTTGTGCAGACAAGAACCAGAGGTATATAGTCTATCTCTCTTGAGCTTTTGTCCTGTGGTGTATTGACCATGCTGTTCACTATTGTGTGTGTGTGTGTGCATTTGTTTGTGCATGTATGTTGATTGCATAACAGATTGTCCATTGGGAAGATGAACCTTGTTCACTGATTGATTAAATGCTGTGGTGTTGTTACATAGGTTAATAACAGCTACATTCAATGCACAGAATCTTTTATCTGAAATGTAAAGCCTCCAGTCAGCCTAACCTGCATGTCTGGCCTGTGGGAGGAAACCGGAGTACCCAGAGGAAACCCACGGATTCAAAATCAGGACCTTCTTCCTGCATAAATTCACCAAAAGTGCCCTGGAGAAATTGAATTTCTACTAAAATATGAATTACTATAAGAGCCCACGGTATGAGCACAAAATGTTAGCGTGCATATGTAAATCAAAAATATGTACAAACAAAAAATAAATAAAATTGCAGCACGGTACTGGTGAGCTAATTGAATCGTGTAAACATATGCAATTATTTATTCATTATTCAATATACTGACTCATATCTTCTGTGGACAGAGTAGCATTCAATATTAATATATGGGACAAAATTGGGAAGTTCTGCCCAGACCCAGCTCATTCCCCACAGACCAGCAGCCAGATGTAATCTTACTTTAGCACCCACAGAGTAGGAGAAACTCGGGACTTAAGGAAGCAGAAATTGAGGTTTAAAAAGCCTTATTTGGTATGAATATCCATAAAAAGGTCACAGCAAACAAAAATGGCAGCGCCTTTCAGCACAAAATGGCCTTCATCGCGGTGAGACTGACTGAACCCACGGTTTCCTTCTTTCACTATTGAGGAGACGCAATGCTCAACCGCGAAAAACAAACACAGTATTAGTTAATTTAGCTAGCTAGTTAGCTAGTAAGGGCAGCATGGTGGTGCAGTGGGTAGCATTGTCGCCTCACAGCAAATACAATATTAGGTAATTTAGCTAGCTAGTTAGCTAATAAGGGCAGTGTGGTGCTGCAGTGGGTAACACTGTCGCCTCACAGCAAACACAATATTAGCTAATTTAGCTAGCTAGTTAGCTAATGAGGGCAGCATAGTGGTGCTGTGGGTAACACTGTTGCTTAACACAGCAAACACAATATTAGCTAATTTAGCTAGCTAGTCAACTAATGAGGGCAGCATGGTGGTGCAGTGGGTAGCACTGTCGCCTCACAGCAAGAAGTCTGAATCTCGGACAGGGCCTTTCTGTGTGGGGTTTGCTTGTTTGCCCCGTGTCTGTGTGGGTTTCCTCCAACAGTCCAAAAAGTAGGCTAATTGGAGTCTCTAAATTGCCCATAGGTATGAGTGTGTGAGTGAATGGTGTGTGCGACAGATTGGCAACCTGTCCAGGGTGTATTCCTTCCTCTAGCCCAATGCACACGGGGTAAGACTACAGCACCCCCCGCAACCCTGACCAGGAATAGGCCTAAGCGGGTAGATCATGAATGGTTGGATAGTTAGCTTATGATGAATCGAGGATCATATTTGCAATATGAAGATGCAAAGATAACACAAACTAACATCAGATCATCGTTAATGTAGCTTAATTAACTTACCTTGCAGGCTTAGCCATGGATCATTGTTATCATCAGATCATCGTTAACATAGCGTAATTAACTTACCTTGCTGGTTAGCCCTTTAAAAATGAAATGTAGTCCCAAACGAAATAAGTATACACACAGTATGCTGACAAAATGACACTATTTAAAAGCAGACTACACAGGATTTTTTACTTGAAAATATTTATAAAATATCCATGCTAAGGTATATGATGCACAGGCAATCTATGTCTTTACTTAGTTTCACCAGATTCTTGCACATTTTACCTGTGTTTGTTATTCTAAAATGTGTTTGGGACTTTTCTAGGTGTGGCACTCTTTTCTGTGTGGGTAAGGGTGGACAAGGCTACAGAGCCTGCAGTTTGGAATCAGATTCTAGCAGTGATTGTTGCTTGCCAGCTGCTGGAATAACGGATGCTAAGAGAGAAGCCTAGATACAACAAAGCAAAAAGACAAGCTGACAGGGCTTGTTCAATGACTACAGTCAACCCTGGAATTGCTTTTCCTCGGCGGGGTCAGCTGAATGTTAAGCAGTTAGATGCTTGATGTTTGGGATCTTTTGTATTGAACTCCCATCAAGATGTCTCCCTCCCTATGGGAACTGGTGTTACTGTTTATTGTTGCAATTTAGCTAGCTTGGTAATTCACCAGCATTTAGCTCAATCAGGAACTGAATTGCTTGCTAACTAGCTATGTGTAGTCAACTTCACTGACAAAGCTAACAAAGTTGCAAACGTCAGGGTTCACTGATTATAAAACACAGCATAATTTGAAATATTGAAATATTTCAATTATTTATTTATAACTCTATTCCTCAGGAATATAACAATGTAACATTACATTACATTTTATTTGACAGTGGCTTTATCTGAAGCGACGCATAATAACTGCATACCAAAGGATGTTTGAAGGACTACAGAACACAGGTCAGATAAGGTAGCAACAATTTGCATAGTACCAGTTATCCATAGCCATGAACATATACATATTATGTTGTTTTTCTGAAAATAAAGATGCTAATATCTGAATAGGTAGGATAAGGATAACTTTGTAAAAATTAATTCAATTTGCAAGTGTATTAGCTAGCAATAATGTACCTATGGCCTACTAATGTTACTTATTCCACACACGATTCCATGTTTACATCTAGGTTCCAACTAAATTTCCAGAATAGCTAAATACCAAACTAGGAAACACACAAAATAGCAGCAATATGGAGTGCCATACGATGTTCTCACACGTTAAAGGGTACACTCAGTGTAAAAGATTGTTATAGGACAGCCTAATTACCGTTACCATTTATATGGAATCATTCATGTTTATGAAAATGCTATTTTCAATATCGCCTCACCTCTTCGCTCGACATTTCGCTGGTAGTGCTCGTGGGTGCGTCGTCAACGGATGTCAGGGTGGGGTTGAGGGCGGAGGAGGAGACAAACACCGAGTCTAGAAGGGCCGCGTAGTATTCCTTTAACACGCACGCTCTAATCCAGCAGTAGAGACGCTGACAGACCACTCGTCCCGGAAGGGCAGAGTTTTCGTTGTTATGTCGGCTTTTCTACGACGGCTAGTCGCTGTAATTGCCTCATTATGAAGTGGCTGCACTTTTTCCTCGTTTCCCTTTTTCTGTTTTCAGAAAATAACGACGCTCGAATGCCTGCTGGGGCGAGAAACCTCGTACACGCGCTTCGAAGAGTGACTTTTGGAAAAAGAAGGCAATGTGCGTAATTAAGAATAAAGGGAGCAGTCAGTCAAACTACTGCGGCGTTCATCTGAGAAGGAATTTGAGCCAATTTTTATCAATACTGCAATATGTTGGGACAACCTTGTTAGGACATGTTCTGTCAACTGAAATCCAAGAGCAGGTACATTTGAGCCAGTGTTAGTTCACAGACTAACACTGGCTCAAATGTGTTGAGCTAGCCAGCCCCCCACCCCACACTCCCACCCACCCCCATTGAAGGAGTCCATTGCCACACTGAGTAGTCACTTTTGCGATCAGTCGTAAAAGCTCTTATATTGTACTTTGTATCATTATCGTGATGTTGTAGCTTGTCATGCCTTCTAGTTTGGCTAAGAATAACTGTTACAAATTGAGTATTGTACCATATCGGACCTGTACTTTGTGGTTGTTCCAATGAACTTCAGTATACACTTATTGTACTTTGCTTTGGATACAAGTGTCTGCCAAATAAATGAAATGTAATGTAAAATAATTTTTTGTAAATTTGCCAGTTGTTAAAAGATTCCCTGACAAACTGGCTGAACTTTTAGACATGGGTCACTTCTGGACCCTACAGGAGATGAGTGAGGTGATGTAAGATTCTCATCCATGCATTGCCGACCCCTGCAAAAGGAAATTGTTGCAGAGAGAGGCAGCAGTATACCTGAGCATGAAAGCCACACAGGAATGGAGTGAAGAACCAATCTGGAACAGGAACTCAGAGCATTACCTGTGGATTAATCTTTAATAATGCGTCAGAAATCATAAATAAAATGATGTATAAAGAGCATAACGGATGTGAAAGTGAAGCACTGGAGGAAAAAACATGAGCTGAAGAGTAGTGGAAAATTACAAAAAAACATTCTGACAAAAATTGCTGAAGTACCTCATTTCTCTCTTTCTCTCAGCTCTTATTTTTTTCCCTCTGTTCTTCACTTTTAAACAACAGCTAAATGTGATTCAAGGCTCATGATTAGTGCATGAGTGTTGTCTTCCATGCCAGTAAAATGCATTCTGTGGGCTGTGCTTTGAGAGCTGTGTTCTGAGGGCTGTGCTCTGAGGGGCTGTGTTTGAGGCCTGTGTTCTGAGGGCTGTGCTCTGAGGGGCTGTGTTTGAGGCCTGTGTTCTGAGGGCTGTGCTCTGAGGGACTGTGTTTGAGGCCTGTGTTCTGAGGGCTGTGCTCTGAGGGGCTGTGTTTGAGGCCTGTGTTCTGAGGGCTGTGCTCTGAGGGACTGTGTTTGAGGCCTGTGTTCTGAGGGCTGTGTTTGAGGCCTGTGTTCTGAGGGCTGTGTTTGAGGCCTGTGTTCTGAGGGCTGTGTTCTGAGGGCTGTGCTCTGAGGGGCTGTGTTTGAGGCCTGTGTTCTGAGGGGCTGTGTTTGAGGCCTGTGTTCTGAGGGCTGTGCTCTGAGGGGCTGTGTTTGAGGCCTGTGTTCTGAGGGCTGTGCTCTGAGGGGCTGTGTTTGAGGCCTGTGTTCTGAGGGCTGTGCTCTGAGGGGCTGTGTTTGAGGCCTGTGTTCTGAGGGCTGTGTTCTGATGTGCTGTGTTTGAGGCCTGTGTTCTGAGGGCTGTGTTCTGAGGGGCTGTGTTTGAGGCCTGTGTTCTGAGGGGCTGTGTTTGAGGCCTGTGTTCTGAGGGCTGTGTTCTGAGGGGCTGTGTTTGAGGCCTGTGTTCTGAGGGCTGTGCTCTGAGGGGCTGTGTTTGAGGCCTGTGTTCTGAGGGCTGTGTTTGAGGCCTGTGTTCTGAGGGCTGTGCTCTGAGGGGCTGTGTTTGAGGCCTGTGTTCTGAGGGCTGTGTTCTGAGGGGCTGTGTTTGAGGCCTGTGTTCTGAGGGCTGTGCTCTGAGGGGCTGTGTTTGAGGCCTGTGTTCTGAGGGCTGTGTTCTGAGGGGCTGTGTTTGAGGCCTGTGTTCTGAGGGCTGTGCTCTGAGGGGCTGTGTTTGAGGCCTGTGTTCTGAGGGGCTGTGTTTGAGGCCTGTGTTCTGAGGGCTGTGCTCTGAGGGGCTGTGTTTGAGGCCTGTGTTCTGAGGGCTGTGTTCTGAGGGGCTGTGTTTGAGGCCTGTGTTCTGAGGGCTGTGTTCTGAGGGCTGTGTTCTGAGGGCTGTGTTCTGAGGGGCTGTGTTTGAGGCCTGTGTTCTGAGGGGCTGTGTTTGAGGCCTGTGTTCTGAGGGCTGTGCTCTGAGGGGCTGTGTTCTGAGGGGCTGTGTTCTGAGGGCTGTGCTCTGAGGGGCTGTGTTTGAGGCCTGTGTTCTGAGGGCTGTGTTCTGAGGGGCTGTGTTTGAGGCCTGTGTTCTGAGGGCTGTGCTCTGAGGGGCTGTGTTTGAGGCCTGTGTTCTGAGGGCTGTGTTCTGAGGGGCTGTGTTTGAGGCCTGTGTTCTGAGGGCTGTGCTCTGAGGGGCTGTGTTTGAGGCCTGTGTTCTGAGGGCTGTGTTCTGAGGGGCTGTGTTTGAGGCCTGTGTTCTGAGGGCTGTGCTCTGAGGGGCTGTGTTTGAGGCCTGTGTTCTGAGGGCTGTGTTCTGAGGGGCTGTGTTCTGAGGGGCTGTGTTTGAGGCCTGTGTTCTGAGGGCTGTGCTCTGAGGGGCTGTGTTTGAGGCCTGTGTTCTGAGGGCTGTGTTCTGAGGGGCTGTGTTTGAGGCCTGTGTTCTGAGGGCTGTGTTCTGAGGGGCTGTGTTTGAGGCCTGTGTTCTGAGGGCTGTGTTCTGAGGGCTGTGTTTGAGGCCTGTGTTCTGAGGGCTGTGTTCTGAGGGGCTGTGTTTGAGGCCTGTGTTCTGAGGGCTGTGCTCTGAGGGGCTGTGTTTGAGGCCTGTGTTCTGAGGGCTGTGTTTGAGGCCTGTGTTCTGAGGGCTGTGCTCTGAGGGGCTGTGTTTGAGGCCTGTGTTCTGAGGGCTGTGTTCTGAGGGGCTGTGTTTGAGGCCTGTGTTCTGAGGGCTGTGCTCTGAGGGGCTGTGTTTGAGGCCTGTGTTCTGAGGGCTGTGTTCTGAGGGGCTGTGTTTGAGGCCTGTGTTCTGAGGGCTGTGCTCTGAGGGGCTGTGTTTGAGGCCTGTGTTCTGAGGGCTGTGCTCTGAGGGGCTGTGTTTGAGGCCTGTGTTCTAGCTCGAATAAACTATTCTGCAGCTCCCAGCATGCTGGCTAGTACACGTGCATCCATGTCACGCCTGTGTGTATTTATCCTTCATTTGGTTGTCTGCTTTTTTTGCAGTAAAGTACAGGAAGTAAAAGGACAAATAATGTACATTATGCCAGTGTCTGAGCAAAACAAATAACAGTAAAACAGAATAGCATATTTCTGTATGTATCCCAGCGTTAGCTCTGTAATATCCAGGTTGGTTTTCAGAGTGAATATGTAGGCATGTATCCAGCAATTCAAATCCTTGAGGACCATATTTTTACTGTTACCTTTCAATGAACTACCTGGAAATCCAGAAGGGTTAACATTCTGTCTGAACAATAGCTTCAATTCAGCTGCTTTCAGTTCAGTTCTGCTGAAAAAAGCCTCTAACTTGGTACAGACACAAACACACAAACACACACACACACAAACACACACACACACACACACACACACACACACAAACACACACACACACACACACACACAAACACACACAGAGTGGAGACACAAATAGAATTGGAGAAGCATCGGCAATGTTATGCAGCAAAAGCAATTGTTTATTGTTTTGCTATCGAAAACAAATAATATCCCCAAAGAAATTAACCTGCAGCCCCCCCCCCCCCCCCCCCAACCCCCACACAACACCACCACATACAGACCCACATACACAACTGCACTGCATGTGCAATATGCATAAATATTTACATTCACAACAGGTTTATGCCGAGCTGTGTGTTCCCAGTGAATTAATTTCACATTGAGACACAGCCAGAGGATTTCCGAAAGAATACGCTGCACTTTCTAAACACCCACACCTGCTAATTAACATTTTCAAGCAACGGAAGATTGCTTTTTTATTTATTCGTTTGTCTATTTATTTATTTTATTTTCAGCAGGATAGAATCCGGAGCATTTCCCAAAAAAAACAAAACAAAACCTGTCCCTGCACACATCCGTCTTTCCCGACAACAGTCAAATCGTGGTGCCGCCGTGCCGCAGTTAATCAAAGCCAGACAGCACGCGTACTCCGAAATGCGTGGCTCTGTCCCGTTTAAATGCTTTATCTCCTGTGTCATTGCCTTTTAGCACGTACGCCCCCCTCCCCCCCCGGCGCCGTTAACGTTTCCCAATTTCCTGTGCCGATCAAACAATCGAGACGCGGCGGTTAATTTGTGATGCCGGCTGCCCCTGCAGGGGAAACCGACGACGCTGAATAACCACACCAATCGCTCATGATTTAGTGGGGGGGACGAAAGTCAATAAGGATTTGGGAACCCCCCCCCCCCCCCCCACCTCGCAAATTAGTGCTCGCCATGCAAGAACGCAGAGGCAGGGGGGGCGGTGCGGCCGGGTGTGTTCTCGAGCAGACCGCTCGGCCCTTGGGCTCTTTCCAACCGCTTATTTTATCCGTCCGTGTCTCCTCAGGTCCTCGACCGACCCCGAAATCAATCGGGGTCCGCCATCTTTAAGGACGCTCCGACCGGTTTAGTGCTCCTCGAAGGTGCTAGGAGCGAGGCGCTAGGAGGCGGGGAAACGGCAGTGCATCCTGCTTTGCGGACTTTTTTTTTTTTTTCGCAATATGTGACGTACAAATGATTGACCTCATTGCCCCATCTGCCACGTCTGCGATTGACGTGGACCTTCCATTGTACTAATACACGTTTCCTCGGTTCCCTCATCTTTGCATCCTTTCCTTGCATCCTCCAGTAAGTGGAGCTAAGGAAGCGAGGAAAGTATGCCAGGAGGTAAAATAAGCAGTTGGAAAGAGCCCCTTGTTTTGTTTTTTTTATCTTTGGTTTTTTTTTTTCTTCCCTAAACATGCAGCAAGAAAGCTATTTCTGCTGCTTGTGTGCGCTGATGGAAAGGAAAAAAACAGAAAAAAGTTTCTGTTTGTTTTCACTGGGTGAGAGACTTTTCATATGCACCCTGACGCCTGTCAAGTGCTCTTAGTTTGCGAGGTCGTGGTGTGCAGACGAGGTCTGTTTAATCGCCTGCAACGCCGATGCTTTAAAGGAAAAGTGGTGCGAATGCGGAAAGCCTCCTGGCTCTCGTTCACACTCAGAGCATTCTGCAGATTATCTGATGTTTAAGCACTGTGAATATTCATCGGAATAAACGTTCCCCGAACCACGACGCGTCGGCTCGGCGAAAAAGGGAAAGGCGTTTTTATTTCCCGACGATGTGACAGCGTCGCGAATCGATTTTTTCTAAAACGCCCAAACGACGGCGGATGACTGACCGCGGACGTTCACCGGGGGCGTTCGAAATGTTTTAAGATGGGCTGAGATTACGGTTTAAATAAAAAGCGATTCAGAACGGGGCCTCGCCGGCACAGATGAGCAGTCACACGCTGACATTTTCATTTTTAAACGAAATGCACTTTGCCGCAGAAGAATGCTCCCCTAAAGCCCATTTTATTACGGAGTCTTGTTCTACGTGTTCCCATTTGCTGGGCGTTATTGTGCAGATCTATCACGCCGTCTTTTTCCGCGGCTGCGAGTCGGATTCGCTCGTTTGTCCTTCGACTCTCGGTTTAATTGAAGTGTCGCTGTTTCTCGATTCAAACACGTTTTTATTGCTATTATTCTGTTCGGTCAATTCTCAAACAAACTAAATCATGTTTATTTAAAAAATATAATAATAACAATATTACTACTACTAATAACAACAACAACAATAAAATGTGATATGCGTTAAAAAAGGTAGGTATTGATTAGACTCCCAAAGGGCTTGGACTTTTTGGTTTATTATTATGTTATATTACAGCAGAACTTACTGAATTCTCTGTAATTCTTCCTTTAGAGGATGGCCATTGCACAAACATAATTTGCATAATATTGGATAATATTTTCAGACTTAATAATTCATATTTATGATTGGAAGCGCCAACAACAACAAAAAAAAAACGTGATACAAGCCATTCACTCCTACCAGCGGGCATAATTAAGTCTACGAGCCACCCTCAGCTATTCGCAGAGATTAGGCGGCATTAACCGAACACACAGCACCACGGGCGGCGAACGCACCCTCACGTTCCTCTGCTTTTTAAATCCGGCGTACTGCGCGGTAATGGCCGGGGAGCCGTAGCCAGCGCGGTGGGGGCGGCACCTCACGGTTACAGCGCCCCTGCTCAGCGCTAGCGAACAGGTGGAGGCGCGTTCAGCGCCGCGTTCAGTTCAGACTGCTCCGCTATGCGCCTCAGGTTGACTGTCCCCCACGAGGGGGGGGGAGGAGGAGGGGGAAAAAAACGCGCTCGCGACTCGTTAGCGAATGTGTGGACACGCGCCGCTAGAACCACACTCTCGGCCGAGCGGAAATCGCGATAAATTTATTTGACGTCTCGCCGTTAAAATGCAGAATCGATAAGCTTTGCGCATTAAAAAGGCGGCAGAAGGGGACAACAAAAAAAAAAACACAGCGAATGGCCGTTTTGGTAAATGCTCGATAAAAGGTTATTTAAAAGCGGCAGAATCCCCGCCCAGGGAAGAGAGGACGCTGGACGAGCGCTCTGGAGAAGCTCGCCGGGAGCGGTGATGTCACTTCCCTACGTCGTCCCCCAGGAGCCGCGCGATCCGAGGGGAGGTGCATCTTCTACCCCCACATCGCTTCTCTGTCAAATGTCGTCAAACGAGTCTTTAATATTGATCTACGCCCATTTGTTTATTATATTTATTTATATTTTTCCCACGAGAATGTGTGTTAAAGGGCTCCAAAGCCCTCCCCTTTAAAAACAAAGCCGTACTGTAACTCAGGAGGGATTCAGCCAAATGGAAACGCTTCAGGATTAAGCATTAAAAAAAAAACACGGCCCTCTTGTAGCGCTTTCTGACAACGGAGCGTTCCTTTGTTTGCGGCGAATTCGTCTCGTCATTGATGTGAAAGACTGGAAGAGGGTATGGATCTCGCTTCTGTATGGAAAACGCTTGGGCGGCTTTGGCATTTTAACACAATAATCACTCGTAGTAGTTCAGTCGCTCTTTCAGAGGATAATGCGTGGTAGGCTTTTATGGGAGTGTAAAAACTAGGGTTGGGGGGAGCGGGGGGGGAGGGGGGGGGCATGCTTGTGCTAAGGTTTTAAAGAGGAGCATTGTGTCTGCATTTGTGTCAGTGTGTGTTTTCAGGATGGCTTCTCCCATTGTTGGGGCTTTTCTCCGCAGGAGAACACCACAAATTATACTCTCTCGTCTCCCAGGAAGAACACAGAGTAAACGTCTGGCGTCCTGGTACGATCGCTCTCCTGTGACGGAACGCTCGCACCCACGGGGGCATCAATCCTGACGACTACGAACAGCCCCCCGTAATCAAAACTAAATATTGCGATATGTACCCTTGTCAAAAAGTTGCCGGTTCAGACTCCCAATTCTGTCGATTGTAACTGCATTGTCGAGTGATTTGTGTCCCATAATCTCCCCATCCTAATGGAATGAGACATTAGTGAAATTAAAAATTGCTGGTGCCCAAAAAATCTGTGCTTTATGTGTGGCAAATGTATTTACCCAGTCAAAATCTACATTAGGCTGTGATATTTACAGACGGGTCAGAGGCTCATATTTATTTTATCTTTTATTGAATGTCCCTTCTGGGGTGGGTTTCAGCATAGCAGAATATATGGTTTTTCGAACAGAAATCAGAGACTTGTGTCCCCTACAGGGGACTAAAATAAATTGCTGGGTCTTAGGAGGTTATTGTGTTTCTTTTTGGTTTGTTTGTTTTGTTTTTTGTTCACATGCACTGTTATGAGGCCTGGATTATGATATATTTTCATCCATCCATCACTTATCTATACCCACTTATTCCTGGTCAGGGTCGTGGGAGGTGCTGGAACCTACCCAGCATGCATTGGAGGAGAGGCAGGAACACACCCTAGACAGATTGCCAGTCCATCGCAGGGCACACACACCATTCACTCACACACTCATACCTATGGGCAATATACAGTATTGTCTACCTTTAAAGTTTTCTCTTTAGGGCTGAATAGCCTCTATATAGGGGAAAAAAGCTAAGAGGCTTAAATACAAAGACGTCTCAGAAAGGGGGGGGGGGAAGGAATGATTCTCCATCTTCTTCTGGTAATCCACCAATCCAGTGCCTGAAACAAGTGAACATTATGTTGTAGCCTACTAGGGATGCAGGAAAAGTATAGGGAATATAAAGATAATGTTGTTCAGCTCTTGATTTCTGCAATTTCTCCCCAGCGAAACACTGCCAAACAGGTCTACTGTGGGAGCACCTCTGTATGAATATGTGCGTTTGCATCGAACAAACATACAGGCCAAATCAGACATGCAATATGCCTGCAAGGATTGCATTCAAGCTGGTATTTTAGAAAATGTTTTAATAATGCCATTATTTTGGGAGGTCCTTTGCCTTGTAGGTGTGGGGGGTGGGGGGGGGGGCGGTGGTGCTGTGTGGTGGTTGAGCCTTATCATGCTTTCTGGCTCTTAGCTAATACATAACCCTCCATATTTCCTCTGAACTCCTATAAAACTGTAAACATCTCACCAGGAAAACAAAAAAAAAAAACGAAGCTTTGTAATTTATTTTTTTAAAAGCCACTTGTTCTCTGACGGAGCATTTCGATTTTTACTCTCCAGACGTACGGGAAACGGTTTCTGTCAGATCAGAATTATAGCTACACGGGCCAAACTCCTCACATATGCCTTGGAGAAATATGAACTTGTCTCACCCGGCGCATATTGTAATAACTTACAGTATTTAATAATTACAGACCTGCTCGACAATGGAGCGCCCAGAGGCTGTGATGCAGTGTGTTTCCAGCATTACATAATCTCCCTCAAAAATACATGACTGCTTATAAATTGCCTCTTTTTTTTTTCTTTTTTTTTTCAATAACGCTTTGACGTTGTTACCGGGGCCTTAAAATAGACTTGCCTAATAAGACCTCGCGCGCAGAGAATGTGCAATACCTGGAAGCATTGCACAGCGTAGTGTAACGGGTAAGGAGATGACCTTGTGACCTAAAAGTCACAGGTTCGATTCCCGGGTAGGGCAATGCCGTTGTAACCCTTGAGCAAGGTACCTAACCTGCATTGCTTCAGTATATATCCAGCTGTATAAATGGATGCAATGTAAATTCTATGTGTAAGTTGTGTAAGTCGCTCTGGATAAAAGCTTCTGCTAAATGCCTGTAATGTAATGTACAGTCACAATGATGTCCCCAAATTAAAAACAGTCTGTATCCCTCGAAATATTTTTTTTTCTCGGGAAAAGGTAAGGTAAAATGTGAAATTTGGTAATTAATATCAGGAGAATAAAGGGGATGTGGTTTACACCAGCTGTGCGGGCGCGGTGAGGAGCCGGGTTGCTAAAAGGCGCGCTCTTATCAGATGGCATTTCGGCGCGGCCTAAATGTCGCTGTTTTCCGCGGCGCGGAAAAAGGCCAGCGCGGGAGCTGAATAAACATCGGTCTGCGGCCGCGCCGTGCCGCCCTCGCTGCGGGGGACCCGCGAACGGAGCGCGATCGGCTGGAAAGGTTTCGCCTTCGCCTCGCCGTCTCCAACCTTGTTTTCCCCTTGGCTAGGGGAGAAAAGCGCATCTGAAACGTATAAAAATCCTTTGTAGTATTTGTGGTTTTATACGACGTATGTTTTTACTGTTGTAGGGGAATCAAGATGTTCCCAAAAACAGGTAAAATGACCGTTAGCCCAGGAAGAAGCAGATCAAAAGTTTGTAGTAAAAACAGGAAGATTTATTACGCAGCCGGCTACGGGAACAACTCAGCAAGGAAGTTCAAAATAGTATTGGTGGGTGATTAGATTTATACAGTGGAATTCTATTGTTGAAAGGGATCACTGCATCTGATTGGTGATGAGGTTGTGCTTCCTTCCGATTGGACCATTCAAATTCAAACCCATCCTACCTATTCAAACAGGTACCATTCACATTGAAATTGAATACAACAGGGGGGCTCACCCCCTTCCCCCCTGGGGCCCAGCGGAAACTTCCCAAACGCAGAATACACAAAACTGTCTGTTTCCCAACAGTCCCTCCTTTTTGACCCAACATAAAGCATATGGCAAGGTCAACTTGCTTACAGGAAATCAGAACAGTATTGTCAATTGGTCAGTTACACCTCCTACATATAGAACCCAGGCCTAAAATCCCCTTGTGGCACGCCTATGGCAACCGTGGCAAGGAAAAACTTCCAGATTTTAATATGAAGAAACCTTGAGCAGAACCCGGCTCACAAAGGGGAAGCCCATCTGCTGCTGGCCGGCACTGGGCAGACAGTAAGAGAGGTTGACCAATATTCTAAAAGTGTAGTAAGCATGATATGAGAACCCACTGATATGGGTAAGGCCGGCTGAATAATGTAAGAGTTAAAGAAAACAGAGGAAAGAATTCTACAAGCGTCGTGTACAAGGCCTATTACCAGGTACAGGCACCTCTACTTACAATGTGACAATACACACAAATACCACCTTCTAGCCACTGGGCCATCTGTTGCCTTTTTGCTGCATTTGTTATCAGGGTTTAACACCCAGCTATGAAGTGCTGGAGGAGAGGTGTTTACTGGTGACATCAGGAGTGATTAGAATAGAGATAGTGGTAGAGGTGTCAGTTAGATTAGTGCAGTAGGAAATGTTAGGCATTGAGTAGTTTGGTTAGACAGTAGTCCTCCTTTTGTCACCATTATTGTGCCATTCGCTATTGACCCAGTGGCTACCTTTCACATTTAGACTACATACAACATTACAACAAAACACCAAAAATGTACAACATTAAAACAGGACACCAAAAATGTACAACATTAAAAATGTCTTTTGTGGGGCCATCATCCAGGTTCAACTTCCGCCTGCCGCGTTGGTGCACATCTTGCAAATATGTGTCTGAATGGAGAGATAGATAGCCCCCAGGGGCTATAAGGGTAGACGGGGATTATTGTGCCCCATGTTGGGTCTCACCCTTGTATTTTCCTAACTATGTGATGTAGGACCACACCAGAGTTCCAGTCACTGGAAGCAGCTGATGGAATCATGAGCCTGTGTGGTCCAGACCAAATTTGGATAAAATGTCGTCCAATTATGTTTTTCACGAGGATCCAGGTTCAACCAGGAATGTTGCTTTGTCCTCAGCTGGGTCAGGTCCAGTTCTGTGATCCTGTGAAAGACACTTGGGACACAAGCCTGCAAGATTCACTCAAAACAAATGATTAGTCAGTTTGAATTGATTAGTTGGTTTCTTGTACCAATCCCCCATTTTGTATTGGGGGTTCCTGCAGTAGTCAGGAATCTCCTATTCACCCACAAGCTCAAATATCACCAGTCATTTAAAATCCTTCCTCAATTCTCCACATACGAGTACTTTCGAACACGTCTCCGCCAAATCCCTACTTGCAATTTCCCTGTAAACCTCACTGGCTTTCCAGTGCCTTAACTTCCTTCCATGTTTGAGCAAGGTCCTCAGCGTCTCCCACAGTACTGCAGTAAAGGCAGTATACTACCTTGCACCAAAACCCTTCTCTTCTGTTCAATACTTCCGTATTTTATTTCCATCTTTTACACGTACTCAAACCTTCCAATGCTACATTCTAGTTCCTCCATCTCTGGTGTATTTACACGGCCTCGGTTGCCCTTGGTAACCCCACAGATCACCCACAGTTACATTTTAATATTGTATAATATTTATAACTATATGTAGGGCTGATACCCTTATAGGATGATATCTTATTTATTTATTTATTTATTTATTTATAGCTACTCCCTTATCTTGGGCTCATAAATTAAGAATATTTAGGGGCTTATGGTGTCCACATCCTTATATGCAGCCCATGCCCAATATATCACTACAGTCTCTCAAAGCGTAACCAATTCCTCCACAATGCTTTGTTTCTAAAAATGGGAAGACTACCATCAATTACCATGGTCAGGAAATCACCACTGCCTCTACTCAATTCATTCCCTGAATTACCATAAGATAGCAGCGTATCTCTAAAGGCCCGTTCTCACCTTTTTCCCTAGCAGAGAACACATAGCAGCCTTCCTAACCTTCTTCACTCAACCTGTCTTTCACCATTTTTAGTCCCCACAATTGAAAAACTCTTCAGAGATCTGTAGATTAGTCATTATTAACCTTACTCCATTATTTCAGGCTTATATAGGGTCCGCAGTCCTTAGGCTATTAGACCGGAACCTCAATCAGTTTATAATACTATCTATGATTCTATTATATTACTTAGGTAATATAATCTGTCAACTATATTGTGTACACTTCATATCAGTCTGTATCTAGATATAATAATATATAATTATAAATGCGCGTTACTGGCCAACACTTAACAAACTATCAAGAACAATACGAACACGAAACAATAAAGACTCAGAACAATGTCAAACAACAATAATGACCCAAAACGGTATCGAACACAACGGAACAAGATCAAACAACAATACTGACCCAAGACGGTACGGACAACGGAACAATGACGTGATTTACGTCGGACACGAGTAAGCTTCTTAGGAAAAGCAGCTATAATAGCCTGCTCCCCTAATACTCCAGGTACGGTTCAGATCTTCGTCCCCTGGACTGAGGGCCAAAAACTCAGCCTGCCTCAGCACAAACTCACAAAAACCTAAGTGAGAGACCACTCCCTTGTCTCCCACTCTAGGCCGAGGCGCAAATACTCAACTCTCCTCGGGACATAAAAACACAGACAAGAGTACGCTTCGTAGGTATTTCTAAACCTACTACCCAAGATATGAAAATAGTCTGTCACCTTGGACTGCGGGTTGAAGTGTCAACGTGCCGCGGTAACGTACTCACAGATACTCAAGTTAGAGACACTCCTTTGTCTTTAACTCTGAGCCGGGGCGCAAATACTCAACTCTCCCCGGGACATGAAAACACAGACAAGAGTACGCTTCGTAAGTATTTCTAAACCTACTACCCAAGATATGAAAATAGTTTGTCACCTTGGACTGCGGGTTGAAATGTCAACGTGCCGCGGTAACGTACTCACAGATACTCAAGTTAGAGACACTCCTTTGTCTTTAACTCTGAGCCGGGGCGCAAATACTCAACTCTCCCCGGGACATGAAAACACAGACACGATATACGCTTCCTCGATCCACATAATCGAATAACCAGACGTGAAAATAATTAGTCACTCTGGGCCGCGGGCCAAAAACTCAGCCTGCCGCAGCTACGCAACCACGTATTCACCTTTTTGGCATGAAAACTCACTCTCCTCAGGTTAGGATGAACCTCACCCTGTCACCATATAGCTATATCCCAAAACATAAACAGCGCTGGTACATTCAAAACATTACCTGATCAGTTAAAACATAACATATGTTTTAAAAACAACACAATAGACACAAAAAGACGCAGTTTTTAACTACAAACAATTAATTGCTTCTACACCGGTCAAGTTACAGTATAGGTTACATACCACTGGGTGGAGCGTTCCAGACCTCCGCAAGTTTGCCTTCCAATCGCCTATCTATATGGTGGTAGAACAAAGTACTCACTCCTCTTGCGTCGGTCGGGGAACTCACGGAGGTCAGGAATCGAATCCACCCTGCTCGCAGCGCCAATTTGTAGGGGAATCAAGATGTTCCCAAAAACAGGTAAAATGACCGTTAGCCCAGGAAGAAGCAGATCAAAAGTTTGTAGTAAAAACAGGAAGATTTATTACGCAGCCGGCTACGGGAACAACTCAGCAAGGAAGTTCAAAATAGTATTGGTGGGTGATTAGATTTATACAGTGGAATTCTATTGTTGAAAGGGATCACTGCATCTGATTGGTGATGAGGCTGTGCTTCCTTCCGATTGGACCATTCAAATTCAAACCCATCCTACCTATTCAAACAGGTACCATTCACATTGAAATTGAATACAACAGGGGGGCTCACCCCCTTCCCCCCTGGGGCCCAGCGGAAACTTCCCAAACGCAGAATACACAAAACTGTCTGTTTCCCAACACTGTGAAACACCTTTCACCTACAAAAAAAAAAAAAAAAATGTTGGGGAAACTACTCCGAAAGTGAAGTCGTACAAACCGCCCATTACGTCACGCTTAAAGTAGCTAAACTACAGCCAAGCTCCCCTAAACAGAAAGGTAGCTCGCAGGACTACAATCACTCGAAACACGTAGCTCAGACTACTTTGTAACAAGACCAGGTCAAAACCTAGTGTATGGCTGGAACGAACCGGCCGACCAATGGTGTAACTTCATCAGTAAGTCACTCAGTCACAGACATGCGCGGTGTAACTTCATCACTCACTCAGTCACGGACATTTGCGTTTACAGGGCTGGCCCCGCTGTTGCGGTCCAGCCAGAAACATTGTTATTATCGTGTTCCCCAGACCTGACGCATGTGTGTGCAGTGACTTCTTTTTTGCGAACGGGGAGAACCGCGAAACAGCTCAGTGGGGAGAACCAGCCATGTGTGACAACCGGCAGTTGACCATTGCAAAAGCAGAACAGAGTGTTTCTCACCAATCAAGATTAGAGGGAAAAAGAGAGAGGAGATGGTATTTGATCAGAGAGGTTTGGGAAAAAATATATTTTAGGGCTGAAAGTAGTTTCAAGTTCCAGTCAGTAACTACAACTCAGAATGACAAAGCAGTAATTAACTACTACAGCCGCTACAGAAATTTGAATGTAGTTGAACTACCGGCAAACTACTGAAAAGTGTAATTAAAACACGAGTTTAACTACATGTTGTTCAAATTATATTTAACTACATGTAGTTAAACTACTCTCCAACACTGCAAATGAACAAAATTCTTGCATGTCTTATTACATGTCTCACACACTCGAGTGCAGCTCTTATTATGAAGGTGTTTTAAGAATTTAATGAAATATCAAAAAGCGACACTTCGATTTTTTTGCATTAAAATTTGTCACACTGGTTTTTTTTATGTGTATCGCGAACTGCAGGCATAAATAAATAAATAAATAAATAAATAAATAAATAAATTTAAAAGCAGACATCAAATCCGGGAGGGAAATTTGCCCAATGAACAGTAAGTTGCTCATTTGCATATTGCATTCAAACAAACAATTTACTAGAGTGACATTAAATTTGATTCACCAGATTGGCTTTTTGCTTTTTGATACCTCCATCTAATGTGTGGAATTTGTGTGTCTAAATTACCATAAAAATAAACTGATGCATTCAACAGGCTGACTGTAAGCATGACATTACCCCGCAGTTCCCTCAGCTTTTAGCTTAAATGCCTCTGTGATCACAGAGTGGCTAATGGCACTGTCAGACTAATGATTTCCATCTTCGCAAAGTATCCCTTTCAGATACTGAAGTACGGGCCTAACTTCTCACTCTTGGATGCCAAGAGGTTTTGTCCTTTCTTAGTGTTCCCTATATGCTAGTGCCAGCGACTGATGTAAACATGGAAACATGACTCGGAATGTCCGGTGTCGAACCCAGGCTGTTCCTCACAGGCTGTGGTGACTGTGGTCAGAATCCCTTCAGGGCATCAGTGCTTGATTGGCTGTTGTATCGCCCAGAGATGGAGGGAGGGATTCAGCTGATATGTTGCCTATGAGTTGCCATGCCCCAATGACCCCAAATTGCCAATCAGGTGCCAGCAGCCTGTCTGTGAAGGCTGTGCACAAAGTGTGCTCCTACAACACGGTCACTATGTGAGCTGAATGGGTGGATCGCTCCTACAACACGGTCACTATGTGAGCTGAACGAGTGGATCGCTCCAATAACACGGTCACTATGTGAGCTGAACGGGTGGATCGCTCCAATAACACGGTCACTATAGCCGCGTTTCCACCGCAGGAACTATACCCCGGAACTAGGAACCTTTTGAGGAACTCAGTGCGTTTCCACCGCAGGAACTAGGGTCTAAATTTAGTTCTGGGGGCTTTGTTTTACCCCCCAAAACGTTCCTGCTCGGGGGGTAGTACTTTCCGAAAGTACAGGAACCTTTTGGGTGGAGCTTGCAGCGCTGAACATTTCTGATTGGTCGAGTACTCGCAGCATTTGTGTTGTATTTATTTTCCGCCATTACCCGCCATGTTTGAAAATATGCAGCGGCAAACCAATTTATTTTCATAATAACTTCAAATCAAACTTGTATGTTATGCGGCGCAGTAGCCTAGTTTTGGTTATAGCCTGTCAACGTCTTGGAATTAGGCTATAACGTGTGCTCTTCTGTTCTTTTCTTGCTTTAGTATTCGTTTTATAAAATGCTAACCATTCGTGCTGGGACAGCATATTACGTAGGCTACCGAAACATTCAAACGGATTAATTCGGTTGCTGAATATTTCTTCCGGATTTTCTTTGTTAGTCCGTTGTAATTGACTCAAAACGTTTGATACAGTTATGTGAGGTATGCGGTAGTTAACTTAATTAACATAGGTGATACAGTACAAGCAAACTGGAAATCACCATCCGCACTTTTTATCCGGGTAAAATAACAGGTTAATTCTAGTAATCTTCCCTTTAGCTTTTTCAGACTGCCGTAATTTTACTGCCATTTTTCAATTCCACGAAAAGACCAGGAAGACTATGGACTAATTTATGGTGCATGGTTCGCATCTGGAGGGCACACTTCGCTGCTCGGCTAGCAGTAACTTCGAAGGAAAGCAAACGGTGGCTGTACCACTACTAAATTTACATTTTCACGCAAGTCCGAGTTTTCGTTCTATTCTTGTCATTTTGCTATTAGCCTATATGGAATTGACGACGAGAAAGTAATCAAACAGCAAATTGTTTACAACGTGTGCATGTTTTCTGCTGTTGTTGCCAGTTATAGGCCTACATATAAATGTGAATGCATTCTGTCGCTTCGGATGTCAAGACATGAAAGCGAATGTTCGCAAACAAACATAATGAATGTGTTTGAGAGGATATATGAAAATAAATAAATACAAAAGTAACCATATATAGTCATTGTTGGTAACCCGTTGTATAAGTGGAATAAACCCCTCCGGGCTGTCCCGGTTATTAGAAAATAATGTAGGCTACTTCGGTGGTAGTATGGGGTTACGGAAGAAATCATATGACAGATGGACCGACGACAACGTTGCTTTTTCATACGTCAGTGGGCTAATTTGCCTAATCTTCGCGGTACTTTAGACCCCGGTGGAAACGCAGACAACCATTGGCTGAAGGAACCTTTTAGTTCCTGGTAAAGTAGTTCCTGGGACTGAAAGTTCCGGGTAATTTTGGTGGAAACGCGGCTTATGTGAGCTGAACGGGTGGATCCCTGCTCCAACACGGTCACTATGTGAGCTGAACGGGTGGACCGCTCCTACAACACGGTCACTATGTGAGCTGAACGGGTGGATCGCTCCAATAACACGGTCACTATGTGAGCTGAACGAGTGGATCGCTCCAATAACACGGTCACTATGTGAGCTGAACGCGTGGATCGCTCCAATAACACGGTCACTATGTGAGCTGAACGAGTGGATCGCTCCAATAACACGGTCACTATGTGAGCTGAACGGGTGGATCGCTCCAATAACACGGTCACTATGTGAGCTGAACGGGTGGATCCCTGCTCCTAAACACGGTCACTATGTGAGCTGAACGGGTGGATCGCTCCAATAACACGGTCACTATGTGAGCTGAACGGGTGGATCGCTCCTACAACATGGTCACTATGTGAGCTGAACGAGTGGATCCCTGCTCCAACACGGTCAATGTGTGAGCTGAACGAGTGGATCCCTGCTCCAACACGGTCAATGTGTGAGCTGAACGAGTGGATCCCTGCTCCAACACGGTCACTATGTGAGCTGAACGGGTGGATCGCTCCAATAACACGGTCACTATGTGAGCTGAACGCGTGGATCGCTCCTACAACATGGTCACTATGTGAGCTGAACGAGTGGATCCCTGCTCCAACACGGTCACTATGTGAGCTGAACGGGTGGATCGCTCCAATAACACGGTCACTATGTGAGCTGAACGGGTGGATCGCTCCAATAACACGGTCACTATGTGAGCTGAACGAGTGGATCCCTGCTCCAACACGGTCAACGTGTGAGCTGATCGGGTGGACCGCAGAGAGGAAAGCAGCAGTGCATCTTTCAGGAGAACCTATGCAGCCAGGACCGCATGCGTTTGCCTGTGCTCCACTGAACTCAAGGTGCTCGAGCGCATGATAATAAACGTGATGCGTACGTTGTCACGACGCGCTATGAGCGTCGCGCTAGGTAACGACGGGGTCATAACGGTCGACCTTTAAGCAAGAGTCGCGGTCCGCGTGGCGCGGAGGCGGGTGCAAATTTGCACCGGCCGCGCGTCGGTCAGCGGCGGGAGATGAGCCTGTTTCGAGGGCTGTTCCGAACCGCGGGGAAAAATAAAGTCGGTCTGTGGAGGGTGATTGAGTTGACATGATAGATACCCCTCTTCAGTCCCTGCAATACGCAGGTGTTCCACTCCAGTGACGAACACAATAGGCCAAGCCGGGGGGAGGAAAGTGGAGGAGCTAGTTGTGCGCGAAGAATGAACCTCGGTCTGAACAAAAAAAATAAAAAATAAAAAGAAATGAAAACGAATGAAAAAATAAAAAGCGGCTTCTTCTCTCTGCTCCTGCTTGGTGGCCGTCCAGCTCGACTCCACGCGGCAGACGGGCGCTACACCAGCGGACACCCCGTTTGCCAATCCAGTTTTTTTTTTTTTTCCCCTCCCCCTGCTGGTCTGTTAATGTTGTTTGCCAGCGCGTGACATTTTGATTCACCAGAAAGCACATTCTGTTTCTCCGTTTGGACGCAATAGTTCTAGCCGACGGTAAGTGGTCACACGCATTCGTATTTTATATACGTCGCTGGTGCTGTCCTCCAGGTGCCTACCGTTTAATAACACACCGATACCATGTACAGATGGTGGTACCTTAGCCAATATATTTTTAAAATAACGTATGTGGTTTTGCTTGGGCGGTAATGATGACAAGACTCTTTGTCTTTATGAATGAAGAAGCCAAGGGACAGCTGCTGTCATACTGAATGCATGAATTTGTTAAATGTAAAACATTTTATCTGTACATAAATATACAGTCATAAAGTATTTATATCCACCAGGTATAGGGTCAGCCAAGGGCAGATCATTCTTGCTTTTTGATTAGCAATGGCGGAACCTGTGATTGTGCGTGAGTGAGTGATTATGTGCGTGGAAGACAGTTTTGTTTGTGTGTGAGTATGTGCATGTGTGTGCATGTGTGTGTGTATGTGAGTGGCTAGCTAGAGTATGCAGATGTACATGTGTGTGTAAGAGAGACAGTTTACATATTTGTGTGTGTGAGAGAGAGTGAGAGTGGGAGAGAGAGAGAGAAAGAGAGTGAGAGAAATAAAGAGAGAGCATAGCCATGTGTTTGTGCCTCACATGGGGGGGAAGTGGCACAGTTTATGGATACGATAGCGGTAAAAACTTGGGCATAAAAAGTGTGTCGGGGGCTGGATGGCGGGGGACGGGGAATTGAGGCGAAACGTGATGCGAGGAGATCGGGGGGAGTTTCTCCTTGACATGTTTGCGGGGCTCGCTCTTCCTTTCCGAAGCAATCAGCAGGGAAATAACAAACGCCAGCCCGGGCTGCGCATTCTAGCGACGGAGGCTCAGCTCTGCAGAGGAAGCAGGTATCTGAGGAAAGGCCTGCCCGATACGCAGCGATAGCAGCCATTCTGGCGGCCCTGCCTGCAGTTCTTTCCCCATCCCGCCTTATCTCTGACATTGCTGGGCGAAGCCGCCTTTAGCACAAGCAGACCTGATTTGATTAGCGCATTCAGATGAAGTGGCAGTCGAGCCGCAATCACGCTTCTCCCCAGAGCTGCGCCGATTCACGTTCACATCAACTATTACCTACCATTGTCCACCATCGCAGGGTTATTTACGGGATGAAAAGCAAAATATGATGAGGAAAGTTATTTAGGTGTAGCCCCCAACGAGCATATAACAAATTTGACAATGATTTTTCAGCTGCTATAAATTGTACAAGCAACTGTGTGCCAGGTTTCAGAATGTACAACCTTATGGGCGGTGTTTAATTAGTAAATCAGGAGGTGTTGGAACAGAAAGTGCCTGTGTGAGTGAGGGGGTGGGAGTAGGGTGTGGTGGGGGGGGGGGGGGGTGGACTGGGGCGACACACAGGTCTCAGACCACAACAGTGCCAAAGCTGGGGAAGCAGCCATTTTATAAAAGCAGGGGTAGGGCGGGGTTGTTTGCAATTTCGGATGGGCGGAGCGGGGCAGGGTTATTTGGGATTGCCGATGGGAGGGGTGGGTTTGTTTGCAGTTGCGGACCAGGGGTGGGAGGGTGCTGCTGGCTATCATGGACGTAACACATGGATTATTGCTTACATACATTATATTATTTTTATTACTGTATGTGTACATGTATTCCCCATTACGTTCACTTATATAAAATGGTGTTATTGCTATGAATAATAATAATAATAATAATAATAATAATAATAATAATAATAGTAATAGTAAGAAGAAGAAGAATAATAATCCTGACGTTGTAATTAAGCAGTTGTAATTCAGGTGGGAGATCGGCTTTTGTGACTGTGCACCTGCTATATGGCACCCAGTGAACCAACCTGATTTACCTTCATCACACTCCCTATTCAGAGCCCGAAACACGGCCAGCATAGCCAACCAGCGCACAGAGAAAGAGTCACCAAAGTAGGATCATTCAGAAAAATGAAACAATGCACACGTTGGCATAGTTGTGATGTTAAGTTGTGATGGGCATTTAAGGATTAATTACGTGTTAGCATCCTGGGTGTGGAATAAACGCTCTGTTATTACTGCTCATATTTTTTTTCCCACCACTTTGGAAAAAAAAGGCTATCAAGTTTCATTCATTTATTTATTTATTTTTTTAAATTTATTGTGGCAAAACCAGGGATGGACAGGTTGTCCGCACTGGTGTGTGCGGTAAAATACCAATCACAGAGTGGCAAGATATGGTGCAAAAAATCCCGTTTCCTTTATTGTTTGGAGTTCTGGAGTGTACACAATAGACCAAACGGAAGAAGGACTCCAGCAGAAAACCCATAGCTCCCATGTTAAAGCCCACCAACTACAGTTCCCTTACTAAGCTTTACTGATCCTCTGGAACATCAATTGCGACAATATATGGTCTGCACGGTACATACCAGGGCCCGTTTTGAGTTCATTCACTAGAAAAAAAAATGTGGCAATGGCAATTTACTGATATTGCCACTAATTTGTTTTTGTTGCAAATGCATTTGTAAATAAGCCTGACATATTGCATGCAAGATATCTGGACAGTCTTTTATTTCTTATCTTTATTAAAATATTCTCGAGAGGTTTTCTTGTAGGCAAAACAACAATGTTCATTGCAGTCATTCATATTGTAGATATGGATGAAAGGCAATAAATCCTGCAAATTTATTTTGAATTGTACAAAATTTCTTAGGCCTGTACTGGCAATAGGGATAGCTCAAACTGGTAAATATTACATTCATGAGTTGCATATTTTTTTATATTTTAGTTTTGTAATTTTATTTGTGTGCGTGGACATACAACTGTGTAATTTCCAGTTCATTTCAGTATTGCAGTTCATAAAAAGTGCAACAAGAAAACAGGATGCTTAATGGTGAAGTGGTATCGTGGTGACCTCAGATGTTCCAGAAATGCAAAGCTCTGCCACTTTGCAAGTCCTGAAGTGCTGGTGCTTATCACAGAATACACTCACAGACATACAGTACACCCATACCTTCCCCAATAAACTGCTAGTCCCCAAAACAGTGTGGACAGGTTACAGTTTGCTAAGAAGTACCTAAAAGAGCCTGCAGAGTTCAGGAAAAAGATCTTGTGGACAGACAAGAAGACTAAGATTCACTTGTAAGTGATGGCAAGAGTGTGGAGGCCCAAGGGAACTGCTCAAGATCCAAAACACCCCCCCCCCCCCCCCACGGTGGTGGGGGTGTTACTGTTTGGGCATGTATTACTGCTACATGTACTGGCTCACTTGTCTTCATTGATGATGTAGCTGAAGACAGCAGCAGCAGAATGAATAGGACACGGGTTCGAGGGCTTTTCTTCATTACGGTGAGGATTCTTTGGTCATCAACACTAGAAGCCTTCCTTGCCTTCGAGGCCCTTTGTGATTACTGAGCTCACCAGTGCTCTCTCTCTCTGCTTAATTATGTTCCAAACAGTTGATTTCGGTTAGCCTAAGGTTTTGCTATGTCTCTGACTGTCCTTCTTATTTGTCAGGCTCATAATGACTTCATTGACATTCATTGGCACAAATGTGGTCCTTATGCTGAAAAACACCAATACCAGTCTCCAAAGGCAATCAAACAGAGACTACAGCAATCCAAACTACCTCTGGATACAACTGCAGTGCAAGAACTGTTAGTCAAGAGCTCCATGAATTGGGTTTCCATGACCAAGCAGCCGTACACAAGCCTACGCTCGCAATGTCTCAAGGGTCGGCTGGAGTGGTGTAAAGCACACTGCCATTGAACTCTGGAGCAGTGGAAACGTTCTCTGGAGTGATGAATCACGCTTCACTACCTGGCAGTCTGACTGATGAATCTTGGTTTGATGTAATGCATGGTGCCAACTGTACTGCCCGAATAGTGCTAACTGCAAAGCTTGGTGGAGGAGGGATAATGGTCTGGGTCTGTTTTTCATGGTTTGAGCTAGGCCCTTTAGTTCCAGTAAAGGAAATTTTTAATGCTGCAGCATACAATGATATTCTAGAGAATTGTGCGCTTCCAACTTTGTGGCATCAGTTTGGGGGAGGCCCTTTCCTGTTTCAGCATGACAATGCCCTCCCCCCTGCACAAAGCAAGGTCTATAAAGAAATGGTTTGCTGAGTTTGTGGTGAACTTGCACAGAGTCCTGACCTCTACCCCATCAGACACCTTTGGGATGAATTGGAATGCTGACTGCGAGCCAGGCCTTATGCCCCACGTCAGTGCCCCCCCTCACTAATGCTTTTGTGGCTGAATGAAAATGAATACCCGCAGCCATGTTCCAAAATCTACTGGAAAGCCTTCCCAGAAGAGGGGAGGCTGTTACAACAGCAAAGGGGGGTCCAGCTCCATATTAATGCCCATGGTTTGGGAATGGGATCAACAAGTACAGGTACATATGGGTGTGATGTTCAGGTGTCAACATACTTTTGGAAATGTATACATATTTAATTTACTTTTTATTCCTTGCACTCAGTCAATATTCTTTTTATGAAAATGAAAGCAATTTATGGATGTGCCAAATCATCTGTTTGGCTCCTATGAGGGGAGTAATTCAAATGGGAAAAACAAGAAAAAATAAATGAATAAAAATAAAAAGAGCTGGCAGATGGTTTCTGGTCCTGTGATTTAGATATAAAAGCAGCGTACGCCAACACTGCCTCCTCAGTATGCCACAGGTAGGGACTTACACCTGATTCAGAAGAAGGTAAAAAAAAAGGGGAGGAGAGATGATTTTCTGTGTGCTGAGAGGAAATATGTCACTTTGTGTCCCCCCTGTCCATAACTTGTCACATGTTAGTGGGGGCATCATAATTGTGATTACTTTCATTCATACATCTTCTTCAACTGGGCACTTGAATTTACGGATGGAGTGTAGCACAGTGGGTAAGGAACTGGGCTCGTA
Source organism: Anguilla anguilla (assembly GCF_013347855.1). NCBI lineage: Eukaryota > Metazoa > Chordata > Actinopteri > Anguilliformes > Anguillidae > Anguilla > Anguilla anguilla. The sequence goes on along the minus strand of NC_049218.1, from coordinate 24,524,688 downwards.
ACCGAACGGTTGCAGGTTCGATTCCCGGGTAGGACACTGCCCTTGTACCCTTGAGCAAGGTACTTAACCGAAATTGCTTCAGCATATATCCAGCTGTATAAATGGATACAATGTAAAAAAATAAGAGCGTCTGCTAAATGCCTGTAATGTAATGAATTTGAGAAAAGGGTGCTAAATCCATGGGATGTATGAAAAAGCTGTTTTGGATACAGGCACAGTCCTGCTTCAGAACAGTGTGACAAGTGTTACAAGTGGTAACCAGTGTAAGGCAATCAAGTCATAATCAGGGACAGATGTGAAACACACACACAAGAAATGGATAAATGGACAATCAACCAATCACTTCAGCCATTATTGGGAGTCATTAGCTGGCGCGGACTTAGCAACAGGCTTCATCCACAGAGATAACATTCCAATCCAGAGGCATTAGCCGGGCAAATTAATGAGATGTATTTCCAAAGTGAGCTTCGGCTGCATGAATGTCTTGAGATTAGGTCAGAGAGGAACGTTGCGTTTGTGAGGGTCTTGCTTGAAAGGTGGACATATTGAACAACTCTAATTTTGGCAAAAAGATGTTCATTAAAAATATTAATTGTTTTTAATTGTTTTCGAATGATTTTATTTTGATGTGTCCACTCAAAATTCCATATTTCACAGTTATAGTTACTTTTTAAGATGAAGCTACAGTTGATATTTCAGGTATTCACTAGTTGCAAACAATAATTGAGAGACATACAGTATTTGATTATGCTGCAAAAAAGATACATAAATAAGAGTCTGGTGTATATCTACACGACTGTTATTTTTGTTTTATTGTGTCCCTCTCCTTCATCTTCATCTGATAATAAGAATATTTGTTTATTTATTTATTTCCACACAACTTCTCTCTGGACAGCCATAAAATGCTTGCTCCTCATTTGAACATGGATTTATGGCAGGTTCTGAAGTTCTCCTCTGAAACATCTCAGGGAATGATTTATGCCCCCTAATTACACTTCGCTTATGCTGTAATTATGATGCGACGCAGTAGTAGCTGCCGTAATGAATTGTATTTCGATAAAACATGCGGTTTGCTTCGCTGCCGTAAACCTCGGAGCGCGGCTCGGGGACGTCTGTCGCAAGCGCGATGCATTACGTGTGATTTAAGGCCGATCGCGCGTTTAGATAAGCAGGCCGTGCGCAGTCTGCCTCCTGGATTTACTCACACGCGTTAAAGGCAGAAGAGGTGCGTGTGTGGCGCGCTTCCCGGAGCGCTAAGCGCGTGACGCGCGGTCCGCGCTCGAGCAGACGGCTACTCACCCCGCCTTCGTGAAGGCAGGCGCCTCGTCGGCCGAGCCTACGTTCCGCAGATATGCGAGAGAGCAGAGCCCGCGGTCTTAAAAAACCTGGCAATGCAAAATAAAAGCGCGTACGCACAAAATAATTCACCTACATGCTCACGGTACATAAATTGCATACAGAAAGCAAGGACAACAAATGATTGAATTTGTGTTCTGACATCAATAAATGTGATGTCATTGGACATTGTGCGGTAAACAATGTTGCCAGGCGCATTACCGACAGGCGAAAACAATTTTAAATCCACCGCATTACGATCTAATGGCCAAAAGAGGAAATGAAACCTCACAAAATAACAATGCAGTTTATTTTTTTCCTTTATTTTTAACGTTAGTTAACCTAATGAAAAAGAAATTATAATCTGTATATTCCCCTTTGCAGCCTATCCAACCGCAGCCTCACTCGCATAAAATATTAAAGTAAACAAGATAACACGAAACAAATGTCTGCTCTCGCACGTGGCAGCTAAAAGAAAGGCTCTCTCTGCCAATTTAAGTCATAATCTGTCCCAAGTGAAACTGCGTCTCTGGGCCCCATCCAGCCTATTCTCTGGAAACATTTCAACCACGGGGACAATATCGTGCAAAATGAGGCGGGCAGAGAACAAATGTTAATTGGCCGAGCCGGTTTGATCACATCAAAAAAAAAACGCTAAAGAGCTTTTAGCGCTTAACAGGTCCGTGGAAAGCGTGACATCGCTACGTGATTGCTACTAAATAAGAAAATGACATGACTGAAAAGGTTTATTTACGTGCTTATTTCAGCGCTGCAATTATTTTCAAGTTTAATGCTTTAATTCCCCGGTTGAAAGCAGGCGAAAACATACAGGAGGCTAGCATGCCTCTGCCTCGGTCGTTTAACTTTGGGGTCGACAGGAAGACACCTTACTCCTGTGTCCTTCAGCAGTGCATTTAAAAACAACAACCTGCGTACTGAAGAACAGCATTGAGCCGCGCTGACATTGACCTCCAAGCGAATGGTAAGTACGTCACGTGACCCAAATTTGCAGAAGGCAATTGAGAAGAACAAACACTGCATGTGTGTGTGTATCTGTTACTGAACACAATGCAGAGAGTGTGTGTTTTATGGCACCTCTGCCAGGAGATCAGGAGTTACTGATGGCTTTATGGCACGTTTAAAAATAGTTACAAATCACAGTGTGTTATGAGCAGACTCAGGCCGGAGGATTTAGGATTACGGGCAGGGCGATTTTAACACTTGGCAGGCTCTTAAGCAACAGTGTCCAGAGAGCTGAGGAGCGCTGAGGAAATATATTTTCCAAAGCACGGGCCGCAAATAAACAACGGCGAAAACGAAATAGCCTTAAAAAAAAAAATGAGTTTCAACATTAACCAAGATTTGCGCAACTCAGAATTCCGATTAATGGCTCATGGGTTGTTGACATTTTCAAACAGTTACATTTCACACTCGCTCTATGGATGAAATTGAATCCGCGGGCTTATTATAAACTGGTACGACCATTTGCCATTGTTTGCCGGGTCCTTTAGCAGAAACGGTTAAAGACTGCCGAAGAATAAATGCGTAACCACTAGCTGCGGATAAATGAAAATTTCATGCTGATCAAATGAGGGTCTGGTCGTGTCGTATTGAATTGTAAGCACATCTGGCAGTTTGACTGACGGCTATTCAAGCCATCGTTGTGTGTAGCAGCCTTTCCCTCTCAATTTAGCTGGAGCCTTTGGCAGTGGCCCAACAAGTTTCAACAAGCAAGTTTCATGTCCGTATCACCCACATTATTGATTAGGTATTATTGAAACATTTCTGGAAAAATGTCTCAAATACTCAATCACTATACATGCAAATATTGTGGTTGCCGTGCTTTTTTGTGACTATTCTTTGACGTTATTAATGTAATAGTGAAGGAGACATGTGCATATTTAAGCTTCTCATCAATCAGACTCTAATATGGCGGAACTTTTTCAGTCCAGAATGCTTTGTTTATTTGTGACGAAAAAGACAAGCTGTCTCAATGCAAATAAAAAATATTACCTCTCAAACCTGATTCTTATTTTATTTTTATTTATTATGGTCAATTGGATGATAACATCAGCTTACTAATATGACTACTACTACTATTACTACTACTACTACTACTACTATCGTTGTTTGTCTTTCAGATAGGAAATATAAGTATGTTTTCTGCATAAGGCCTCCAGAGCTATTTTTATGTAAGTGAATTAATGAGATGCTGAGGAGAGCTCCATTTGCCAAAACATGCCCCTCCTTTAACCCCATCACGATGTTTGGGGCAAATGACTTCACAGCTGTTACTGATTAGTCAGGTGCCAGGTGTGTTCAATTGCTTCCTTGGTGCAGGTATAAGAGAGCTTTTGGTATCTAGTCTTGATTCTAGTGTTTGGATTGTCTTTGGAGTCTGTTATTAGTGTCTGTCACTATGAGGGCAAGTGTTCTGCCAGGAATCTATTGAGAAGTAAGAAAGAAAAAAATAACTGTCAGAGACATAGGCCAAAACTTAGGCTTACAAAAAGTCAACTGTTTGGAACATCATTAAGAAGAGAGCACTGGTGAGCTCAGTAATTACCAAGGGACCTAGTAGGCCAAGGAAGACCATTACAGTTGATGACTTAAGACCTCTACAGTTAATGACTTCTCACCATAAATGAGAAAAATCCCTGCCCAAAATCTCCTGCCCAAAAAGAGCAGGAATACTCTTCAAGAAGGTTGCGTGGATGTGCCAGTGAGTACTGTCCACGAAGGACTCAGCGAACAGAACCACAGCAGCTGCACTGCAAGATGCAAACCATTAGTCAGCTGCAAAAACAGTATGGCCAGCCAGGTTAAAGTTTGCTAAGAAGTACCTAAAAGAGCCTGCAGAGTTCTGGAAAAAAGGGCTTGTATTCTGATGAGACCAAGATTCACTTGTATCAGAGTGATGCCAAGAGCAAAGTGTGGAGGCCAATGGGAACTGCCCCAGATCCGAAGCACCCCCCTCATCTGTGAAACATAGTGGTGGGGATGTTGAGATTTGGATGTGTACTGCTGCCACAGATACTGGCTCACTTGTCTTCATTGGTGATGTAACAGATGCGGTGGCAGCAGCGGAATGAATTCTGAAGTTTACAGAAGCATATTATCTAAGCAAGTTCGACCTCCAAACCCTTTGGATAGTGTTTCATCCTGCAGCTAGGCAATGATGCCAAATATACTGCTCAAGCAACAAAGGAGTTTTTCAAAGCCAAAAACTGAAAGATTGTTGACTTGCCAAGTCTTTCACCCAATCTGAATCCAACTGAACATGCAATTCATACACTAAAGATAAACTTAAGGCAACTGAATCCCGAAAGAAAATGGCCACAGTACAGGCCTGGCAGAGCATAACCAGAGAAGATACTCAGCACCTGGTGATGTCCACGGGTCACAGACTTGGCAGATTGTTGTTGCATGCAAAGGTTAAGTGATAAAGTGCTAAACATGACTGTTTTATTTTACATAATAATATGTCCCAAGCGTTATTGTACCCTTAAATTGGGGGGGGGGGGGGGTATGTATAAAAAGTGCTGTAATTTCTACATGATGAAACCAAAAGGTATAAAGAATAGCCTTTAATAAAAATGTGAGAACCTGGACTGTGAATGTGAGTATTTTGATTACAAATCTAAAATTGTGGAGTATACAGCCAGATCAAAAAAACATATGTCTTTGTTCCAAACATTATGGAGGCCACTGCATTACATTTATCATGCCAAAAAGAGAAATCGGTGCAACATATTGCATTAATCATCAAAACCTCTTCATAAGTGCAGTGCTTCCATAATTTCTACAGAGCCGTGCAGAGCTATGTTGCCAAGTTTTACCATTATTTGCACCGCGTGAGATGGCCGAACTTCACTGAACTGTTCTGCTCTGAGAACAAAGTTTAAATAAATCCTTCAGCTCTCCATATCATCTGAGACACAGGCACACACCGCCCACCCTGAACGAAGCTAGAAAATGCATAGGCATTACATTTACAAAGTCACACCGGAAACCGAAAACTCTTTAAAAGCTCTATTTCGACACGGTGCCCTGTTGCACAGGAACGCGGCCCCCCGTCCCCAGCGCTACGCGTTTCTCACCCTCCGCCTCGCTTAAAGGCGGCGGCAGAAAGCCTCGCTTATTTGTTGCGAGCTTTTCAGCGCGAGCCCAGTCATCCGAGGCAATTCCGAGACGCGCCCGTCTTCAAACGCCTGCCCTTTCTCGCCCCCCTTGTCAATCTAGGATTCTTAGGTACACCTGCACACTCGCTATCCCACAATGCCGCGCTCCATTATGGAAGATTTCTCTTTCGGGGGGAGCCCGGGGATAAAAGGCGCGCTCGGTGGCCGTTTCCACCGCGCGAATGCAGACACGCTAGGTTGGGTTCCTTTCAGCCCGGCCTATCGCGTTTGCTTTCCTTTTTTGCGGCGGGGTCCGTTTGTGATGTATTATTGACACGGCTCGGCCCGGTCACGCCAGGGGAAACACGGACCAGGTGGCCATCCTCCGAGCCTGCCGTCCGGACGCCAGCCGGCCCCCAGAACTCTTTTTTTTACGCGGGTGAATTGATGAGGCGACGCCGAGGAGGGAGCTCCATTTGCCCAGTAATGGAAAGAGTGTTGGGGAGTCGGTGAAACTGTGGCCAGACGGATCTCTAAAGTTGATGGAGTGCCGTGCGTTTAGTCCCTGATGGATGCCAACCTTCACCAGCGTTTGTCCTGCTTTCAAACGTGTCCCATTACTCAATCACAGCCCTGTCTCACCTCTCTCTCTCTCGCTCTCTCTCTCCGTTTCTCTCTCTCTCTCTCACACACACACTCTCTCTCTCTTCATCTCTCTCTCACTCTCTTTCTTTCTCTCCATCTCTCTCTCACACGCACACTCTTTCTCTCTTTCCGTCTCTCTCTCTCTCTCTCCACACACCACACACACATACGCTCTATCCAGGGCCATAAAGGATCATTTTTTCCTGTAGCACTGCCGCTAGTAAGATCAAAGTCTTGTAGCATTGAAAGGGAAAAAATTGTAGCACAAATCTTAAGGATAACAAAAAAAATTGAATAGTTAAACCACTAACCAACATATCACAACTGCCTGAAAGTTCCTCTGTTAAAATATTTTCTGTAGTTTATGCTGTTTTGTAGCTGTTATGCTGTTTTGCTGCATCTAGTATGGGCCATCAGTATCCAAACATACAGAAACTATGCTATATACATGCCCATCTTTTTTAAGCATCTACAAAACGTAGATGGCCTCTTTCTGTAAGTGGGACCCCTACTCCTCTGTACTTGTTTAACACTATTCGGTTTTAACGAGAAGTATCAGTTGTTTTTGCAATTATTTCCTTCAATTAACAAATTGATAACATATATCTTTTCAAAATAGAGAGGTGGTTTGAAAAAAATGTATTACTATATTTCCATTTCTTTCACTAAAAATAACTGAAGACTTTTGACCCTGTGTGCATTTTAACAATTATAGTTATGATCATAATCTTATTTTCAATTACGAAAAAAGCTAACTTATATTGGAAGAGCAGCTCAGCTGAAATTATGATTTTTAAAAAGGGCTGTATAAATGAATGCTATTAATAATACAAATTAAGACAACTTAATTTGAACTAAATTGTGAAGCTAGAAAAAATAATATTTCATTAGCAATGTGCAAGGACTGTTAACTTTGTTTCTAAGGGCAGTTTCTGAGCAGCCCAGAAGAATCTGCAAGTTATACCTCACTTTTGGCATGTCATGCTGCATCTTCCTTAACTGTGTGTTCTGATTCTGGAGTACTTCTGGCAGCATTCTACAAAGTGCATACTTCCATGCTCTGAACTGTGCTCCGGAGAGCTCACCCTGATCGATGCTTGGGAGGGATGCTAGCAAGTATTGTACTGTCATTGTAGTAGTTTGTTAATGCAGTAGAAGTAGTAGTAGCAGCATAGTATGTTACTGTAGTACATGAAAAAGTCTGATATAACCAGCAATATCGGCAACGCTTAGCTGGTATAGCTAGCTAGCTGTTTCAGTTGAATTCCCAATGAAAGAAAAAGGTGATATAATTGAAAGTGAAAACATAAATAAATATATAAAAACATTGTTAGTGCAAAGAAACAAGCCATGGTGAAAGTCAAATTTTGGATCATTTAACATCTTTTCAAACAATATTATATTTTTTGCATTAAGAAAATAACTGAAAATATTTTATTTTATTTTTAAAATAAAATGAATTAATAAAAATAAAGTAATATATTCAATCAATATATATTTTTTAAAGAAATTCTTAACGGCACTAATGTAATGCCACAGAAATACATCTCCCATAATGCAGTCTGTTGTCTGACTCATAAGAGAAACTGCGTTGCACTTGGACTCCTGCAGCTTTAATAATGATGTAACTCAACTTGCCGCATGGGTGGGATAGGGATATTTGTTATGTTCACACAGTACATTTTTAATCAAAGATGTGGCAATATTGTCTAAATTTACAGCCCTGTCTCTATCACACGCGCACACACACGCAGTGGCTCTGTCATACATTCACACACACAGTGACTCTCTCATACATTCACATGCACATACACACACACACACACTACACACAGTGACACTCATACATTCACACACACACACAGACACGTACACGCACACACACATACACACACAGTGACTCTCTCATAGCAAATGTTCTTTTTTAGCATCATGTGTGGGAAACATAATCCATGTATTTAAATAAAAAGCCTTGATAACTTTGCAACTGTTACACCGAATCATGCATTACTAATATATTTGTTTTTAATAAAATGGTACAGATTGGGATTCTCTGATGAATATTGGGACCTAAATCCATAAACCTCATTATAAACTCTTTACAAACATCAGCCAGTACATTTTTGTTTAACTAAAGGAGAGAGAATAAAATATACAGTTATATATGAAAAGCAGCATGCCATGAAGATCAGGAACATGTGCTTTGATTTAATGTGCTGTATGTTGTAGCATTCATTTACATTTTACACTTTACACTAAAAAACCTACAAAATAAACAGTCACATTCGGAGTGCATGTACACTCACCTAAGTGAAATACAGTACTCTTCTCTTCAAAGGCTCATTCCTGCACTGTGAAAAATAAATAAATAAATAAAACTCTTGTGATGAATGTTGTGTTAATTGAAAGAGGGGTGTTTCTGTCGGGGTCGAAAGCTTGGGTTAATAAAAATGGGCTTTACCCCTCTAATTCAGTTGTGATGCAGTGTGCGCGTGTGTCAAGCACTTAAATCACTGAACCGTGGAGTTGACAATTGATGAGTGAACAATACTGACCGTAGCTACCTGCTCTTGAGCGCTTGTCCATTGTTTGCCTGCACAGAGGGCTTATCCCAGTTCTTTTGTCATTCATAGCTCTGCCCTACAACAAACAGCATACCCGTTTCACCTAAAACACCGGTTGCTTCCTTAATAACCAACACCCTTATGCCCCGCTTCACATTAAAATGCTGTTTTGTTTACAAAAACCTGAAATGGTGCTTACGGATGAATGCCTCTCTCCCTATACATATACAACCCTATACACCCCCTCAGACTGTAAATTTCTTCATTATGCATACCCTTAAAAACTGCCATGCGTTGCTTCATTTGGAAAACCATTGGCGCGATATTTCATTATAAATTCCTGCACATGGTACTTTGTCAGGGAATTTACATGGCATGCCATAATAAATACCTGTGCATGGTATGAAAGAAGATGCCCAATGCACCAGCTAAATTAGCTGCCCAATGCACAGCTGGATAGGTGCTAAAACGCCAGGACGGTCAAACTAGAGTCAAAAAAAAAAAAAAAACAACTCCTTACCCGGAGACTTCAAGGGGAATGGCCCAAAATAAGGAACACTGGACTACGCTGTTCATTAAAATGGTGTCTTGTGCCCTGAGCAGAGTGTGCTCCAGTGTCCCTTATTCTGGGCCAATCCCCATGAAGTGTCTGAAGTGTCCAGGATTCTTTTAACACCTGTACATGGTACTCTGTCAGGGCATTTATACAGTATTTCATTATATTGTAAATTCCCGTTTGTGGTATTTTGTAAAGGCATTTATATAATATTTAAGTATAAATACAGGTACATGGTACTTAAGGCATTTATTCAGTATTCCTTTATAAATGCTTGTAGACAGGACTCAATCCAGGCATCTCTACAGTATTTCATTATAAATAGCCTTGCATAGTACTCAGTCTGGGCATTTATACAGTTTTTCAGTATAAATAGCCATGCATGGTACTTTTTCAGGTACACCTTGTGTGCTGTTTCAACAGACACCTCATTTATAAATGTCCTCATGTGCTGCTTCTTTTTAAACACCCACAATGTTGCCAATATAAAACTGCTGTCATGTATGTGTGTGTGTATGTGCGTGCGCGTGTTTGTACGTGTATGTGTGTGTCCATGCGTGTGTGTATGTGCGTGTACGTGCATTCGGTGTGCGATGATGTTTTTGTTGGCATGGTTCTGTTGTTTAGTGTTTAGGGAACAAATGATTTCTTGGCTCTGGTGCATCGTTGCACATGGGATCTGTGTCTGTGTCCTGATGGTAACAGCTGGTATTCTTTGTTAAGTGGGTGTGTGAGGTCGGTCTGTGCAGGTATTTCTAAAAACAGTTCTCCAGAGTGGTGTAGTCTGTCTCTGCTGACATAGCTTGCCAAATGTGCTATATTGTGTTTTGAGTTCTGGTTTGAGATGAACATTCAATTGTGTCAAGCTTGGAAACAGAAGGTGAAGATGCTTTGCATTGGCCTTGTGGAATATGGATAATTATGGATGGAGAATAAGCATTCATAGAACAACATTTCTATTTAATTTGTATAGTGTTTCCTATACAATTCCTCATGAAACATAGTCTTTGTTGCACATTCTTACACAGTACGTCTGTTCTGAGTTTGGAATCCAGAAGAGTTTTGAGTCAATGATAGTACCCATGTATATATATTTTTCTAAATGAATGGTGACATAACAAAGGTTTATCCAGGTGTTTTTTGCTATTGTGAAGGAGAAAGTGTGATAACTCCATAGACAGAGGTCTCTTTTCGGCTTTGAGGAGACACACTGCTGGATCACCTAGTCTCAGGTAGTCAAATGTCAACTCTCACAAGCACACTAGCTAGTCTATGGACCGAATATAGGGGGTGACATTTCTCCCTGTCTCCCCAAAACCTGCACACATGGATACCACTGACTGCTCAGCCCAGATTGTAAATGTAATGGTTTCTGCAGGAGTAGGTTTAGAAGATTCAGTGTCCTGAAATTGGTGCACCAAGAAGAAGCACTCCAGTCATTTATAGCATGTGTTTGTGTTTTGGGATCTAAGCTGATTTTGCTATCGTGACATATGTTTATGTTCATGTACTCAAGTTGTAATGATTTATTCATGATCTAAATACGGTTTTAGGGCCATATTTCGATGACAACAGTTATGCAAAATGAGCCTGGGCACTCGTGGAATTGCTAATTGCGTCCTCTGCAAACAGAATTAATTTTTCGTGTCCGCCCGGTTTGTTAGTTCCGTCGTCTGCAACAAAAACACGTGCGTCAACATGAGTTGAGTGGTGCAAAAGACGGCATGTAAAAAAAAAAAAAAAAGAATTTGTAGAGATGTGCTGGTGTCTAGTAATGTACTTGTGGTTTTTAACCCACGCAGACCATCTTGTAACTCTAATGCATGCACACTGCGCTACGTTGACGCTCTTACCGTTGCGCACATATGAATGCTGAACATATGGGTTGAGCGGATACGGGAGGCTGTTTGATTAGAGACCGTCTCTGCGTTCCTAACCGGCTCCCTAAGGCCTCCTGCCTCTTCCTCCTGACGGCACCGTGTGGTGACTATAATCTCATCACAATCCTCTCGCCAAACAATTACCACATTTTTACATTTACACATTAATAATGAATTATTATTATAGCAATTCTATTCATTATCTAATTGCCACAATTGATGCTTTCTAAGCATGTGGGCAGCTTGGAATTAAATGTGTTTTCCAGTACTTTATCTCTGATGCACTTAACAGACGAGTGCAAACAATGTACCAAATTAAAATCAAAAGGAAAAATAGTGCTGGCAATAATACTGCACAAACCTGTAATACTGCATAACAGTAAGAAAGTTTGCTAAAAGTATGAGCAAGTGTTTTTAAAAAGGCGACTTACTTTGGTCAATAAATTGGGTATGATGTTTATATTTTATTTGTGAATTTTAAATTCTGTTTATATGAAGAAACACTTCTATTTTATATATTATTTTATTCTATTTTGATTGATAGACTCAGTGACTGAAATAGGCCATTGTGTTATCAGTTGGGAATGTTTTATTAAATTATTAGTTAATTTATTATGCAACCAAGGTTTATTATGTTAGTGCTAACATGCATCATGGTATGATGAGTCATTTAGCAGATATAATTAACCCCTTAGCGCACAAGCCAAATCTGGCCAATCCTTGCCCATTTAGGGGGTACCCTATTTAAAGCTTTATAACTCCAGATGTGAACACCACAGAGACTTGAAAAATGGCTTAAATGAAGCAAGACATTTGTACAATTTACAATATTAATGCAGATTAGTTTATATTCATAAATTTGGAAGAAATGGAAGAAATAAAGTGCCACAAATGCAATTGTCTAGGAAAAAAATCTAAAATGCACTTTTTAGTTTGCAATGAAATACTGAGAGATTGCATATATACAGCAGGTTAAACTATACATGTGGCTAGATCAAAAACTTCTTGACCACAAGTTCATAAAATCTAAGGGTGGATATGTAGAACTACTATAGATTTATGAAGCAAAAACTAAGCAGTGTACCCAGCGTCTCCAAATCTATCCAAAATGTCTAAATTATGCATTGCTGTAAATCACAACATATTCACATATTTCACTGCAAATCAACTGTTTTGGCTCAAGGAACTCACTGTTGCATTATTTTCCAGTGGGAATTACAAGCTTTCTGTCAGTACAGTGGTCTAAAATAGCTAGGGGTCCAGAAACATATCCAAAATCTCTCCAAATAGGAATATAATTCGTTTTGTCCATTGTAAAGCATATAAATGAGCCCCTTATGAAGTTTCAAGATGGAACATTGCTATCAGGTTAAAAAAAACAATGCAAAAATATTGTCACACAATGCGGTACAGTACCTAAATGTGTAATAATTAATTCCAGTATGTATTTCTATACTCTGTACTCTCGTATGTTTTCTTGTATGGGAATGGGACAACATGAAAACAATTTTCAACCGTCCACCACGTTTTGGCAATGCTCCAACTCTCATGTCATCACTGTTGCATGCTTCACAAAAACTATTACAATACTAACTAACGCTTACATTACAGTGTGAAATATCCACATTACATAATATCACTAGCCTATTTAAAGACACTCAATTTCAAAAATAACGTATATAACCGAAGTATTTTGAGCAGTAATACTTACATAGCAATGACGAAATCTTATCTGTTTTCAGAAGATAGAGACAGAGACAGGAAATCAATGATATAGTTCTATCCGCTCCTGTCTTACACCAGAAAACGATGTCAGCTAGGTCTATCAGCAAACATATGGCTTAGCTATGCTCAGAAGTCCTCAATAATAATAGTATTTTCCAAGAAATTCCGAAAATAGTTGACAACGTTTCGTTAGCAGTGTCTTTGTTTTACTGCTACCATAGAGTGAAATGCGTAATTGAATTCGATGGTAAGAAAGTTTCCGGTTACGATGACCTATGAAATGCTATTCCAAAAGCAAAATTAGACTTGTTATACATCGTTAGAAAGCTTATAATCTCACCTACTAAATAAAAGAATTGTTAATCAAGCCAGACTGTACTAAAAAGGGCGACAACACCGTAAACAACACGTGGTATTACGCACGGCTATTTTGGAAGATACCCAGTCATCACAAATGCACGTATATTTCACAAAGGGATTGTCCAAGACAATGTATGACCACTCAGTCTCAAAAGGGACATCTCTACGCGTAAAACCAACGGTAAGGCTGTATATGTATTCAGTATTTAGTCCCAGATATTGACTGTAGAATGACATGGTATAATTTTTTAAAACTTTCTCGTTTATTTCGTTATTCAGTGAGCAACGTTTTCACTGCTGTATTGGCATATCTTAGGGCTATTATCAGGTTTATCTTGTTGCTATGACAGAATACGATTTTTTAGTGGTGAAAGATATTTTTATGAATGTTGGCGATAGACAATGTTGTCCATTATGTCTGCAGGGAGGGGGGCGTGTTAAATGAACGACCAGAGCGACAATGGTGGCGCTGCGAAACGGCATAGTTGTCGTGTATTGCCTACTAATGAAACTAAAACAACGCGTTTCTGTTTTTAACTCATACTTTGGTTGCAGTAGCACCGAATGCAGTAGCACCGAATGTCTGAGTTCAATAATCTCCACTAGGGGCTTTGCGCTAAGAGGTTAAATCGATTGTGACATTCTGTCATACACTGTAAATGTGTGCATTTGTTTCCTTGTTATAAACACCTCATATGTTTCTGACTTTAAAAAAAAAAAAACATAATTTGGATTTGTGTAGCAATTATAAAGCATGTGTCCTCATAAAGGACTTATAGATATGTACAGAGGTTGGACAATAGAATACGTAACACCATATGAATATTAAGTAACGAGAAGGACCACCCTTCATTTTCACAGCGGCTTCGGTCTTTATTAGAATGTTTTCATACATGTTCTGAACTGTGTTTGGTGGGATATTGGGCCATTCTTCAAGAAAATGATGCAGGTGGAAATCTACTGTGTACTCTGCGCTCCAGAACATTCCATGAAGTTCCAGTGACGTATAGATGTGGTGATTTAGGATGCCATTGAAGGATGCACTTTATCCGTGAATCAATTTTGTCATCAGTGTGTCTGGGAGAATATCATTTTGAAATAGAATATGGTGACATTGTAAGGGAGCAGTTTTTGCACCATACGCTGTGCCTGTTCATGTAAAATTGCTTAACATTCCTTGGCCATTATAAAACCATGCACAGCACCCATTAAACTCAGTGAATCCCATTTCCAGATCTAACATCCAACATGGGACCTCCCAGCATGTACGAGTGAGAAATACACCCTGGACAGGACGCCAATCCAAGGCACATTCTTTTGTCTTTCTTCAAACACAAACCCAGGAGGTAGATGTAGGAACAGTAAAAGACAACTCATTAGTCCATATTACATTTCCCCATTGCTCTGGGGTCAGGGTCGTATGCTCCTTACACAAGTTCATGCGTCTTTGTGCATTAGCCTTGGAAACAAGCCTCTTCTGATTGGCAGCCATGCCATAAATACCAGCCATGTGAAGGTCACAGTGTAGTTTTTGTTAAGAGCGGGTCACAGAGGTGATGATTCAATCCTGTGGTCATTTTTGAGGCAGTAAATTTGGGGTGTTTGACAAATATCCTGTTAAGTCCGTCTGCCCCCGTCGATGAGCTTTGACTTGTGACCGCTGTTCCTCTTAGCCGATGCAGTTTGTATGCGTTTGACATATGTCGTCATAGTGTTCAACACGGTTGCCCTAGCCACATAAACGACTTAGCAGTTTCTGTGACCGATGCACCTGGTAGTTACACAGGTGTCATACTGAGTTCACACTTATGAATTTCATTCACTTTCATATGTTACCATATAGAGCGTTTGTGATGAACGCACTCAAAAATGGGATATTAACATTATCTGTAAACTTTTATGGTCAGTTTTAAGCTCCTGCCAGCCATTTTTTAAATGACCTGCAATGGCAAACTCAAAGCCATGCAATGGGTTCATTATTATTTCAAGGAGTCTTATCATAATTAGTATCTTTTTGTGCCTGCTATGGAGTCATCTTCACTATAGGTGCAGTTTCTTAGATCCACTGGCCTGCGCTGGTAGGGTTGTTTGCAAAAAAAATTACCCATAATCCCATTTATCAAGCTGAGGGTTCCCCTGTCAATCATTGGCTGGGATGGGACTCTGTCACTCTTATTGCTTCTATCAGTATCCTGTTCTTAACAGATTCTGGCAAAGAGCACTGTAAAAAAAGAAAAAAGAATTAATTAAAAAAGAAAATAAAAAATCTCACCACAATGTGTTATCAGAGGTGTTAGCTGTCCTCAGTGGTACTGGGGTGTCCACTATGTTTGTAGGAAACAGATGGCAGACAGAAATTAAGATTTTACTCTCTCAACTTATTCCATTTGTGTATTTGCTTTGGCTTGTGTGTTCGAATTGGCATTTAGTTCAAGGTCTGAGCAATATGCCTGAGAATTGTTGAAGGAAATGAATAATTCTCTGAGGCCTTCTGTATTGACGTTGCACAAGGAAGATCAATCCCTCCTTGGGTGGACCGTTTCATGGATACACTTTTGTTTGAGGAGGACCATGGCTTAAGATCTGTAAGCTTTGCGTTTGGTGGATTTATATTCATACTTTGACAGCATTGTCAAGAGGGTATTGCCTTGCTTGCCAACTCGCATGTTATGCCTGGCATATAGGGTTAAGCTACACATGCTTGCTTGAAAGAAT